>NW_024100795.1:0-77217 GCF_016161935.1 Mauremys reevesii | reverse complement strand
AGGCCAACATGTTTCAAACGAGCATCACTTTTGCTGCTGTAGGTGCCACTAGGCATGAGTAAACCAAAGTTGTGACTTTGGGCCTGAAGTGAACCAAAGTTCTTACATGCTGTGAACTTTAACCAGCCTAAGATGCTAACAGACTGCAAGCAAAATGTGTAGCTGTCAACAATCTCCGCTTGCAAATGTAGGAGTTTGAAACAGCAGAAGCGGCGGGGAAGAGGGGGAGAGGGGGAAGGAAAATCTGTATGCGTTTGTTCTGTGAAGGCCAAAAGATAAGCCTGTGGATGAGAACTTTTCTAACACGCTGAAATGTAATGCCTAATGTAGCTGTTGCTGGGAAGGGAGGGGTGAGGGGGAAAACCGAACAAAAGGCTCACACAAACAAGGGGGGTATAAATGTTGGGACCCCGCCTGTGAGCGGGTGTGCAGGATTTGAGAATGCTGTTCTCCCTGGCACCTTTCTTTGTGCACAAATAAACCTGGTTTTGCTTCTCCACCCTGGTGTGATAATTAGTGCGACGCACACCGGGCAACGAATCCCGCTGTTGCTCCGCCTTGGGCTCTTTGAGCCGGCAACAGGTTCCTAAAATGTAAGTGTTGCAACTGTGCACATCAGGGTTCCCAACTAAATAGGAATTTTAATCATACTAGGCCTGATCTTGGGACAAGAACCTGTCAAACCTCAGAGAGAACTGGGAATTCTGAAGTAATCAATAGAATTAAGAGAAGATTCATAGATTGGGCCAAACCCCTCTCCTACTTCTCACCCAGTGATCCAAATCAATTGAACTCTGCTCTCAATGCACTAGAGCACAAAATAATTATTTGGCCCTCCCCAAAGCATCCTAGGAATGAAAAACACACTGCTTTACCTAAAAAGAAGAGTCTAGGTGCTTTTATCCCCATTCTATCCTGGGGCAGGGTTGTTCAGTAACTTTGGCAAGTCACAGACAACCAGGAGCATAACTACAATGGAAACCAGCTCTCCTGATTCTCAAGCTCCTCTTCCAAACTCCGCTAGAATTAACTACGGTCCCAGATGTTACTAAATCGGAGGCTGAATGCAGACAGACACAACAGAAGCCAGGTACTTTATGCTCCCTGTGCTAAGCTCTCAGGATCATAAATTCAAAAAAAGGGCCTCAGTCACTTGAGCAGAAAGAAGCATCACTCTCAGATCTCCTTAACATTTGGGCTTTATCCTCTTTCTGGGCTAGAGAGGGCAAGATAATCACAAAAACTTGGGCAGACCAAGCAGGGATGCACACATACCTAAGACCCAACATATTCCCTGGTAGGAGTTAGCACCTAGTTGTCATGGCGATTGTGGTACAGCTTTCATTATGGCATCACGGGCTCACACATAGCTACTGGGGCACTGAGCTCAAGTCAGTGCTCAGCTTGGCCTCTGGGAGAACTGGTTGGCGCTGAGGATATTTCAATCAGTGTGAGACTTGGCAGACAGGCCTGTGATAGAAGTAAGTGAATTTTTCAGATGGCCAATGTAACACAGCAGTGTAAGCTATATACTAATTGAGTTGTGGTTTCACAGGGTCTCAGACTAGTTAGGAGTTCTTAAAACATTTCTTCTGTCCTTGTCAAGCTACACTATGCCCATGTAACACACAAGGAATAAATACAAGCTTGTAACTCAGCATGTGAGCAATTTTAGCAGAATGTCCACTGGCATGGTGAGTCCAACTATAGTATAGTCAGTCAGAGTTCTCTGCTCACTGATACATTTGGACAATAAAATCCAAAATCCCATTGACTTTAATCAGATTGTGGCTTTCAGAAAATGTCCACATGGTGGGTCTGTGGGGGGGAGGAGGGGGCTGTACTACATCTGGAGATTCAGCAGGAATTCTCACTCATTTGGGCTCTGGTGGGTAGATTCGGGATTAAGCAAAACTCCTCACTCACTTCAGGCATTGATTAACATTAATTTTGGCAATCCTCGACCTTTGAGGTGTCTCACTTTATTCATCCTGAAAACGGGGATAATGGTAAGTATTTAAAAAGTTATGAATTAATTATTCTTTGGCATTTTGAGGTCCTTGAAAGCACAATGTTTTGTTATCTAAGGGGCTAATTCCAAACCAATTGCATTCATTCAATGGTGATCCTATGGACTCCAGTGAACTTTCAATCACACCCTTAGTGTAGAAAATGTTATTAATATCATCTATATTTATTCACAGAAACAGAAAGTGATTTCTTTCATAGCTGATAAATATCCTAATATCATCACTGAGTCTCTGTTTATCCATCTTTAAAACAGAGATAATAGTTACCTACTCCACAGTGTACATTCTGGCTTAATAATTGTTGCCACTTTTAAGAATCTTGGAAGCAAGTTAGTTGCTAGCTGAGTGCAGGCACTTTGACTAGTATCAAAAAAGTCCTTCTTGAAAAGTTCGGTCTTTAAGGACATTTATCAATATTTCCTTAAAGACACCAACCCTTTTGTAAGTTCCTATTGGGCTTTGACTGGACTAGTCTCTAGAGAGGGCACTATGATCACAAAGGCTTGTGTAGGCAGGGCAAGGCTGTATGTCCATTGCCCTTTTATGGAGATCAGACCTGGTTGGCATGGCACACCCCTCATTATGAAGTCCCCTGGCCCAAGACCAGCCATCAGTGCATTCAGCTCAGGTCAGTGCTCAGCTTTGTATCAGGAAGAGCTGATTAGTGGGTTGCTGAATTGTAGCTATTTTAGAAGTTCTGCCCGCTTCCTGGGTTAGGGATTTCAGACATACTCATGAGATACCTAAGGCAGCTCCTAGATGATCTGAGGGCAGCACCCTGTGTATTATCCAGTTCTGTGGTGCATGATGGGTACATCTGGGAAAGGACTGGTCAAAGAGCACATGCTGGAATGCAGCCCCTAGGGCTGCATATGATGACGTTTCTTTACATAAGGGCTCTGGGAGAGTTAACGGCCACAGCGAGGCAGAGGAGTTATTTCACTCTTGGTTGAAAATGCTGGTTTGTCATTTATTTTGTGGGACATTAACTGAATTGAAAAAGCAGCTGGTGTGTGGGGTAAAGAAGCTACATGACTTTCCAAGGGCTACCAGCCTAATTTTGGACTTCTCCTGAAGGAACTAGCAGAGCAGTCTATTGTCACACTTGCTCACTGGGGCTTCTGAAGAGAAGGATTTCCATATTTCTGTTGTATGAGAGATATGGAAACAGTTTGACTACCAGGCCCAGCTGCACAAATCACATCATTGCTGGATAAATTCCTGTCCTGTGTCATTTATGAGGCGATAATCACCTGGGGGAAAGTCCGTCGAATGTCGATTCTAATCCCTTCCCTAGCTAGTGATCAAAGGTTTGTATGTATTACCAATCACCAGAGCATCTATGGATTTTGCTCCTGCAGAGTACAGTGATAATAAAACAAGATGACAGTCATGATGAGAAACGTACCCTTTCCTGAGTAGCTTCCTTGCTGATCAGGTTTGGGTGGAATTTGGCTGATCATCGACTCTACCCCTCCTACCCCCACCCACATCATTTCAGATTCTCCACTATATGAATCTCCCATCAATTCAACTAACTCCATTCTTCTTTATCTATTCTCCATGGACCATCAGAAGTAAACACAGCCCTTTCTGATGGTTTGAAGAAATAAACTCAGTACAAAGCAAAGCAGTATCGAGAAAGTACATGAAAGGGAACTCTCTTACAAGATCATCTACAGTGTGGAAAATAGAGAATACACTCATTTAAATCATTTCTCAAGATCTCCAGTGATGGAACCTCAATTCCTATTCTAGGCAATTTACTCCTTTTGTCAGAGATTGCCGTTTAACTCCTAGAAAATTTGATTAATGTCTAGTGTGAATGTCTCTTTTTATCCAGTTACAATCGGAGTACCATCAGAGGAGGATGGATTACGTGAAATCAACGCTGGATTCTTGGTAAGAAAAGAGTTTTGCATTACACACATTATATCGTGTGGGCGGTCGGGAAAGATGAGCGTCAAAGTCGCATAGTTGAGCCAACAGTCTCCGAATGGCACAGAGGCTGACAGCTTCCCAGATAACCCTGCAGGCAGCTCTTAGTATAGAACGAATCATGTCTCCTTCTTAATCTGTCTCCTTCTTAATCTCTTGACTGTTGTGTTGCTGAATGTCTGGGTTCCTCTCAGAGATCCCGTTCCTCAATATCCTTTTTCTAGGTACCTGAAAGGTGCATTAAGCCACTATTTTCAATGGGGTTTCCGTTCAATATTAGAGTCAGCAATGATTTAGCTCCTCTACTCTTCACTGTTTTCCTTCTAGCACTGTCCCTAAATTGCTGTGCTTATTGATACTTTATTATTATTATCGGGAACTCACTACTAATATTTTGTTGTTTCCATTTTATTTAGGATGAAGGCGCCATCGAGGGCCAGACCCCATCTCCGCAGTAAATTTGCTGCATCCCTCTGGCCCTCACTGCCTTCTTTATGCCCAGTGAAGGCTCCTTATATGCCACAAAGGCATATCAAGCCTCATTCAGCAGGTAATTCTGGGATCAGCTTCCTCCTCCCTGAGTATCCAGCACTTCGGGAGCCGAACTCCCACCATTCGGAAAGTGTGGATGCAGCAGTCATTGAAAACACGTCCCACAGGCAGAGATCTCTATCCTGCCTAGACCCCAGTCAAGTCTGGGTTTAAAATACTCTGGGAGGGCTCAGGCCCTCAGCATTGGACTCGCTTTTCAAGTGATGAGGCTCCTCTTCAAAGAGGAGAAAGAAGGGAGTCAGGGACAGAAAATGAAGTACTCGCATCTCTAGGTTGATGACAGTTTCACTGTTTGTGTTTCACTGTAGACTGTAGGGCAGGCTCAAGGTGAGGAAGACAACTACTATGTTGTCAGGGTCTTTATCAAGCCATTTCTACTGTCCAGTCTGGGAAGGAGCAACAGACAGTTCCTTTAAAGAGCCCAATAATCACTTGTAAGGAGAATATTCCTTAAGATTCAATGCCTCTGAGTAACGTCCTACCTCCTCCCTGATGAGATGGAGTTTTCTCCTTTGTGACCAAGAGCAACAACAATAGCTCACAGATGTTAAGGTCAGAAGGGATCATCGTGATCTGACCTCATGCACATTGCAGGCCACAGAACCGCAGCAACCCACTCCTGTAATAGGCCCCTAATCTCTGACTGAGTTACTAAGGTGTGATGGAACAAAGCACCTGCTGTGATGGCTGAAGGCCATGGAGGGTTAGGCAGCCATTGGAGAGGAACACCAGTGAGTCTCTCGCCCAATGACGTGATATGAGACTTTGGAGATACTTAGGAGATGGGTTTCCAAAATAGGCTTTGATATTTCTGCTAGTTAATAAAATACAGCTTTCATTGGAAAACGGAAGGAAATTGGATTAACAGGGATCTTACTGGGAGGTGGGATCATGTGGTGTTGTTAACATGGATCATATAATATGGGAAGCAGGAGATAGAGAAGGGAATTGCTCCTGATGCTAATATTTCCTTGTCGTTCATTTTATTTTAGGATGAGTGCTCCTCCTGGGCCTCTTTAAGAAATGACCTTCCTTTTCCTGCCCCCGGTCTGTCAGAGGCACAGATCTACAGCCAGTACATAGCTTTGCTGGAAGAGAGTGGACCCTCTGCCAGAGAGTGAGCATTAGGATTCTTTGTCTGTGTGCACATGGAGAGGGAGGGCAAGTGGGTAGATGTACATATACATACAAGGTTTTGAGTGCAGACATGGAATACGGTTGCCACCCTTCTAAAAAAATGCACTCACAAGACAAATTCTCTGCAGTTGTTTTAGGAAAGATGGGGTTTTGTCTGACCACCAACAGGCCCCAACCATTCTTCCTCCTCTTAACATCTTCTTGCAATGCAAACAGTCCTTTTCCTCCCTCCCAACCTCATCCTGCTACTATCTGTGTAGTGATAGTCCTATTCTCTCCTATCCCTTTCCTTTGCTGAGTGGGAAATGTCTTTTTTTTATTATATCATTTGTGCAATGCTTCGATGGCTCAGTCATTGCTATGGCAAACAAGTTAACTGCCAATGTCTGCAGTTGGATCTGCCCTGTTCCTTACTATCCTGAATAACTAAGAACTGAAAAGGAGAGTTAGGTGGAGGAGTTTGAACAAAAATGGTAGCATCCAAGAAACAACTATGGAATCTTTCAATTAATATCCGCTGGGGAAGATTACAGGATTGTCTGTGAGCTTGTAGCTACAGGCCAGGGAGGGTGGAGGAGCTGTGAACACCCTGAATTTGCACAGAGTCAGAGGGTGCCCCTAAAGGGACAATGTGGCAAGTGAGCTCTAGATGACGAGGAGCAGAAATAAAAACATGTCAACTCTTAAATGTGGTGTGGACTTTCCATGACTCACACCCTCTCATGCCTCACTTTAGCCCATTGAATGGTGGGGTTCGGAAAGAAGAATGGAGAGGGCTGGGAACTGGCCAGCAGCACCATGGGAGAATGCAATAATTGCCGTTAATTTTACAGACACCCCAGCTTGGTCCACTCTTAATGTCAAGTCCCTCTGAAGGACAAGCTATTGAGCTCAAACCATGTCCCCCGATCTCCTCAATTCGGTAGCAGCTGTCTTCCCCATCTAATGAATGCCTTCTCTCTTTTTTCAGCAACTCTGCGCAGCCAAAGAGCAGCCATATTACTTCCTCTCCTTTCAGAGGGTCAGGAGGTAAGTGATTTCTACAGTTCTCTAGGGGAGGATTGAACTGGATGACTGAATGTGCTGTTTGCTGCACCTTCTTGCATTTTCAGAGGATGTCTTTTTTTAGCAGCAGCAGCATTCAGTTTGCTGAACGATTATGAAACATTTAGTGCTTCTTAAAATCTCCTTGTGCCTCTTTGGAGGCCACATCCTGCATTTCCAGCCACAACAAACTAGAACTATATTTCAGAGAAGACAAAGAGGATGAAATGTTGACTGTGTGACCCACTGCCATTATACTATAGGGGGAGGTGGAAGAGAACTTGCAAACATCCAACCCCACAGCTTGACATGCCCTCCACAGCAGTTCTCTATTCCCATGCTAGGCAGCTACCACCAGTGGCCATTTGGAGACAGACAAGGGAGATCTGTCTGCTTGCAGGAGATGCAACATAATTAGTATCAAACCAGCCTCACTTTTCTCAGCATTGTTTCCTTCCTTACACTGCCAGGATTGGTTTTGCTCTAAAGAGAAGTGATGCTTTACAACCAAATCACTAAGGGTGTTTGGTACACATGAGATGTAAATAGTATAAGAAAGAGCAAACCATCTTTTGCTGAGTTATTATGGGCAGGGATAACTGAGAAATATGTACAGTCATTAATGAAGATGAGAATGAGGAATTCAGCACTTCAGTCACTAAGGTGATTTCTTTTTCTAACACCACTTTAGAATCAAGGGAGCTGCGTGAGCGCCTGTAGGTCTTCTAGGCGGAGAATTATACCAAGTGAATGTGTCAACATTTGAGAAGGAACCCCTCTCCCAAAACACTTGATGTTTAGCAGACTAATATACTTCTAGGTTGTGTGACATTAACTCTGCTTTCCCTTCTCTTTCAGGCTCCTCATGGAAATCCATGGGTCCAGCCCGCCTTTAAAGTAAGTAGCAATGACTGGTGCCCAAGGGGAGGGAGAGAGGATGTAAAAGATCAAGCAGGATCCTATTTCTTCCTGGGGACCCTGCAGGTCTTCTAGGTGGAGAATTATACCAAGTGAATGTGTCAACATTTGAGAAGGAACCCCTCTCCCAAAACACTTGATGTTTAGCAGACTAATATACTTCTAGGCTGTGTGACATTAACTCTGCTTTCCCTTCTCTTTCAGGCTCCTCATGGAAATCCATGGGTCCAGCCCACCTTTAAAGTAAGTAGCAATGACTGGTGCCCAAGGGGAGGGAGAGGATGTAAAAGATCAAGCAGGATCCTATTTCTTCCTGGGTCCCACAGCCAAGGGACATTCCAACTCTCTCTCAGATCATCTCTTTTCCCAGTTTCCAGCAGGTCATCTTCATGGAATGCTCTCCCCAGTTCATTGAAACACAGTAGAGAGGCTTCCATCAGGGTTTTTATTCCTATCCTTTTCTAAATATTGTCTCAGAGGAGGCTGTTGTACCATAGCTGGTTATAGTTCTATGGGTATCTATACACCACACAGTGCTAATACCATGGGTAATAGAATTTGTACAAAGAAATCCATTTAAAGAGAAGGAAAAAGCCATTTGTCCCTGATGTCTCATCATAGCAAAGACTCTGAAACTTCCTTCTTTTTAAAGCTATTACTAAGTTCCTGTTTGTTGCTTTTTGTCTTCCCAGCAGTCACCAGATGAGAGACTACACACCACCAGGGATGGTCCCCGTGGCCATGCCGTTTCAAATTCCACCACATGATGTCTGGCAGGTAAACTATACTGCAGTTCTGAGCCTTCCCTGCAAACTCTATACTATACCAGCACAAAGAAACAGCTGCTATCGGGGATCAAAATCCATCTGCATTCTCTCCGTTCAAAACCAGTGCTACTGGACGGCATCAGTCGTGTTAGTCTGTAGCCGCAAAAAGAACAGGAGTACTTGTGGCACCTTAGAGACTAACACATTTACTTGAGCATAACCTTTTGTGGGTTACAGCCCACTTCATCGGATTCATGAGGTGGAAAATACAGTAGGAAGATAGATATAGATATATATTCAAAGAGAAGAAAAAACTTTTTGTAGTGGTAATCAAAATGGTCTATTTGCAGCAGTGGACAAGAAGTTGTGAAGACCAGTGTTTGTGTGGGTGGGGTGGGGGGGGGGAGAGAATAAACATGGGGAAATTGTTTTACCTTGTGTAATGACCCATCCACTCCCAGTCTTTATTTAAGCCTTATTTAATGATTTGTGTCCATTTCTTCTTTTCCGTAGAGACTGTCCGGTTTGGCCAATGTACATGGCAGAGGGACACTGCTGGCACATGATGGCATATATCATATTGGTAGATGTGCAGGTGAACGAGCCTCTGATAGTGTGGCTGATGTGATTAGGTCCTATGATGTTTCCCTGAGTAGATATGTGGAGAGAGAGTTGGCAAGGGGCTTTGTTGCAAGGATAGGTTCCTGGCTTAGTGTTTTTGTCGTGTGGTCTGCGGTTGCTGGTGAGAATTTGCTTCAGGTTCGGGAGCTGACTGCAAGCAAAGACTGGCCTGTCTCCCAAGATCTGTGAGAGTGGTGGATCATCCTTCAGGATAGCTTGTAGATCCTTGATGATGTGCTGGAGAGGTTTTAGTTGAGGGATAATGGGGCGGCTACTGGTGTTCTGTTACTTCCTTTGTTGGGTCTGTCCTGTAGTAGGTGACTTCTGGGTACTCTTCTGGCTCTGTTTATCTGTTTCTTCACTTCAGCAGGTGGGTATTGTAGTTATAAGAACACTTGATAGAGATCTTGTAGGTTTTTGTCTCTGTCTGATGGGTTGGAGCAAATGCGATTGTATCGTAGAGCTTGGCTGTAGACAATGGATCGTGTGGTGTGGTCTGGATAAAAGCTGGAGGCATGTAGGTAAGTAGAGCGCTCCGTAGGTTTCGGTATAGGGCGGTGTTTATGTGACCATCGCTTATTAACCCTGTAGCGTCCAGGAAGTGGATCTCTTGTGTGGACTGGTACAGGCTGAGATTGATGGTGGGGTGGAAATTGTTGAAATCCTGGTGGAATTGCTCAAGGGCTTCTTTTCCATGGGTCCAGATGCTGAAGATGTCATCAACGTAGCGCAAGTAGAGCAGGGGCGTTAGGGGACGAGAGCTGAGGAGCGTTGTTCTAAGTCAGCCATAAAAATGTTGGCATACTGTGGGGCCATGCGGGTCCCCATAGCAGTGCCGCTGATTGGAAGGTATATGTTGTCCCCAAATGTGAACTAGTTATGGGTGAGGACAAAGTCACAAAGTTCGGCCACCAGGTTTGCCGTGACTTAGAACAAGCGCAAGGAAAGCAGGGGCGTTAGGAGGCGAGCTGAGGAAGCGTTGTTCTAAGTCACGGCAAACATGGGGGCCGAACTTTGTGGCTTTTCCTCACCCATAACTATTTCACATTTTGGGACAACATATCCCTTCCAATCAGCGGCACTGCTCTGGGGATCTACAACCTCTCCTGAAGGACGATCCATCACTCTCACAGATCTTGGGAGACAGGACAGTCCTGGCTTACAGACAGCCCCTCAACCTGAAGCAAATTCTCACCAGCAACCACAGACCACACAACAAAAACACTAACCCGGGAACCTATCCCTGCAACAAAGCCCTTTGCCATCTCTGTCCACATATCTATTCAGGGGACATCATCATTGGACCTAATCACATCAGCCACACTGTCAGAGGCTCATTCACCTGCACATCTACCAATGTGATAAATGTCATCATGGGCCAGCAATGTCCCTCTGCCATGTACATTGGCCAACCCGGACAGCCTCTACGGAAAAGAAGAAATGGACACAAATCAGACATCAAGCATTATAACATTCAGAAACCAGTCGGAGAACACCTCAGTCTCCCTGGTCACTCGATTACAGACCTAAAAGTCGCAAAATTACAACAATAAAACTTAAAAACAGACTCCAGCCAGAGACTGCTGAATTGGAATTAATTTGCCAAATGGACACCATTACATTAGGCTTAAATAAAAACGGGGAGTGTATGAGTCATTACATAAAGTTTTGATTACCACTACAAAAAGTTCTTCTCTCTCCTGCTGGTAATAGCTCATCTTAAGTGATCACTCTCATTACAGTGTGTATGGTAACACCCATTGTTTCAGGTTCTCTGTGTTTATATATCTATATCTATCTTCCTACTGTATTTCCACTACATGCATGCGATGAAGTGGACTGTAGTCCACAAGCGTATGTTCAAATAAATTTGTTAGTCTCTAAGGTACCACCAGTACTCCTGTACTTTTTGCAAATATAGACTAATATGGCTGCTACTCTGAAACCTGTCATTATGCAAGGCACTGAATTCAGCCGTATGGAGTGGAAATTCATCATTTTCATAAAATCTCGCACAGATACAGACAGACATCATCTTTCTTTCCAAATGCAAACGGATGGACATCATATCAAAAGGACTGAGGGTAAAAAATCCATTACAATCGACGTATCACACAGACTATGCTGACAGATTGTGCCACACACTCTCAAAGAAACTGCGGATCCATCTGACCATCATCCTATACAGCAAACAGGGAAAGATTAAGAATGAACTCTCCAAACTGGATACTCTCATCAAAAACCAACCTTCCACACAAACTTCCTCGTGGCTGGACTTTACAAAAACTAGAGAAGCCATTTACAACACACACTTTGCTTCTCTACAGAGGAAAAGGATACTCAACTAGCTAAACTAACTACATACCACAAGGGGCCACAACAGTGGATCCTTAACCCACCAACAATATTGTTAATCTTTCCAGCTATTCTCTTAGCCCAGCAGAAGAGTCTGTCCTATCTCGGGGCCTCTCCTTCTGACCCTCCACGCATTGTTTCATGTTCTCTGTGTATATATAGATAGATAGATAGATAGATAGATTAGATAGATATCTTCCTCCTTTATTTTCCCCTGCATGCATCCCATGAAGTAGCATGTAAAAGCTTATGCTCAAATAAATTTGTTACTCTAAGGTGCATAAGTTCTCCTGTTCTTTTTGAGGATAACTAATCAATCTCTGCACTAGGAATGCTGTAAGATGCTTCTCTCTGTTAGGACAGAAAACTCGGCTTTGCTAAAACTGTTCTCAGTAACCACACTGCAGTGAGTAGCCTGTCCTCACGGCGCCAACAGTTCACTTCCTTGAGCATCCCCAACTTAGGTCATAACCACACTGCACATACTCCTCTCCTCCTTCCCCAGCCACCTGTACAGTTTGCCCTCTGTCTATTCCAAGTTCTGGAACGGAAGTAAGTTATCTTGTCAGCAAACACCCCCCCCCACCATCTTAACAGGGTGGCATTGTCTGATGCTCAAACTCATGATGCAGCATTTTCAGTGCAGGGTGTCCTATCTGATCGAGATATCCGCTGTCAGGCTCAGGGTATAAGTACTTCTTGTCAGAAGCCTTCCAATGCTCCCTGAAACAGCAGGTGGCTATGAGGAGGGTTTTCCTCACTCTGTTCTCCTGTTTTAAAATGTGAAGGAAACATTCAAGAACAGCAGTGCTGTTACAAGACTCGCTCTTCCAGAGACACCTCCTCATGACAGGGCCCAGCACTGCAGCAACTTCAGCCCATCTCCTCCTTCACACTCTGGTTGTCTAGGATGGGACTCGGCCCTCCAGCCAGGTCACATTCAATTCCATCCCCTTTCTGAGGTAACCAAAGTCCAAACCAAATGTTATAGCCCACAAATCAAAAGCAATAAGCAAGATCTTCTACCCCACCTGGGCCCGTCATTAGTTCCACTAGCCACATTAACAGAACATAAGCTCTACCATTCTTGAGCTCAACTCTCTACAAATGTTTCACCGCCAGATACCCCTCCCATGTTCCACAGTTTTTCCCGCTGGGGGCTGGCTGCGGGTAGCTGCGGGCAGGGGCTGGCTGCGGGTGGCTGGGGGCAGGGGGGCGGCTGTGGGCAGGGGTGGGGCAGGGGTGGCTGGGGCTGGCTGGGGGTAGGGGCTGGCTGGGGGCAGGAGCTGGCGGGGGGCTGGCTGGGGGCAGGGGTGGCAGGGGCTGGCTGGGGGCAGGGGCTGGCTGCGGTTAGCTGCGGGCAGGGGGGCGGCTGGGGGCAGGGGGTGGCAGGGGCTGGCTGCGGGTTGCTGGGGGCAGGGGGCGGCTGCGGGTGGCTGGGGCAGGGGCGGATGTGGGCAGGGGCTGGCTGGGAGGAGCTGGGGCAGGGGTGGGGCAGGGGCTGGCTGGGGCTGGCTGGGGGCAGGGGCTGGCTGCGGGTAGCTGCGGGCAGGGACTGGCTGGGGGTAGCTGCGGGCAGGGGCTGGCGGGGGGTAGCTGGGGGCAGGGGCAGGCGGGGTGCAGGGGGGTGGCTGTGGCAGGGAAGGCGGGGGAGGGGCGCAGATACTCACACGTGGGGAGGGGCTGGGAGCAGCAGGACGCAGCCCGGGACTCACCAGGCAGCAGCAGGAGTCCCAGGGCCAGAGGTCCAAAGAGCAGGAGCAGCAACAGGGCCAGGAGGCAGCTCACATGGCTCTCGCAGCACAGCGCAGCGCTCCCCGGCGGCCGGGAGGAGGAATTACAGGCTTCCCAGGCAGAGCCCATCAAAGCTTCCCTCGCAGGGAAGCTAGTTAACAAGCGGTTCTAAAACCGCTTCTAAATTTAACAACGGGTTCGCGTGAACCGGTGTGAACCGGCTCCAGCTCACCCCTGCTTGTTGGCCAACTCAGCAGTTCCCAATACTGTTATAAACTAACCTTGTTGGGGCCTTTCCCCAATACCACTCTGCATCTGATCTTGCTGCACAGTCAATAAGTTCAGATGGCGTGAGCCCAACAGAGACAGACGTCCTCACGGACAGTCCTCCTCCGATACCCCAATAGAGATTTCAAAAGGTCTCATACCTCTCATGTGGCGCCATGGGGTTCGAAGGGGAATGATCCGTAGTAGCCGTCTGTGGGTCCGTGGGTGTTGCCATCCCGGACGAGCCCCCAAATTGTCGGAGAAAAACTCAGTTCTCGCTTTTTCTTTTGGGTGCAGCAAAATCAAATACTTTATTACTTCTCCAGTAATTACAATGGAGGGAGAGAGTGCCATAGGACACAGGGTCGCCCCAGTCCCGGACAGGTCTCTCAACTGGTAAACAATTACAGCAAGCCTTTATACTTTTGTTACAGACAATAACTAGCAATAATACAGACAATAAAGAGCAACAACTTCATTTTGTTTATACATAAGCCATTCTGCTATCTTGTTTTCTCACTCCTAGAAGACACCAGGCTGCATATTTGGTTATCAGTTACAAGGTCGTAATAACTTTTTACACAGTTCTTTCCCTCTGCCTCACACTATCCTTCTTTCTAGAAGTCTCACGTCATTAGGGTTACAGCTGGGCTAACTCTTGCTAACTGACTGACATGCATTAAGATCCCCGTCAAATCCTTATTAATTCTTTCCCTGCTTCCACACCCTTTACTGGCAATCCAGATGGTCCAGGAGTTAGCAAACTCCGTAGGGAAAAAAAGGGAGGGGATCAGGGGGTTCCCTAGCTCGAGGTTTGCTGCCATGTTGGATTGCGATTCTTACCACGGCAGGTTCGCTTACTCACCAGATCAGCGGTCGGGGTCACCAGTGTTGTCAGAAGTGTTGTCAGAGTGCTACCAGTGTGGTGCTCTGCTTTCTCCAATGTTGATATCACTCGGCTGTGTGCGTGTGTTCCCTCTGTGTGCTGCCCCAGCTCTGCGCAGATAGCTGACACAGCAGACCCGAGAACCCCCAATAACCACAGAGTCCAGTAAGATGTAAAGTCACGTCGACTAGGTTTATTGCAACCTCGGACACAATTGCAGTTCCCTGTAGGTTTCTTAGCCTAACTCAAGGCATACTACGAGAAAGTGCCTCTTGGCAATGGACCCGGCTCAGTCAGTGGCGGGACTTTCCACTGCCCCCTCGGCCAGACAAAGACACCGCCCCAGGGATGCATTCTTATACACAGATACAAACAAGTTACACATCACACCTGACGTATGAGGTACAATCCCTCCACGTAGCAAGGTACAACCCCCTCTACGTATTAAGGTGCTTCCTTTCACCTTGTACATGTTGGTTCGATCAAAACAACTCTATCCATCATATTATCCTTTTGCCCCCGTCCTTGGGATGGGCCAGCCTGTTCTTTGTTATCTGTGTGGAATGTGCAAGTATGTGAATGTTCTGATATCTACTGTTCAGTACCTTTTAGGTACGTATCTTCTTGCAGCATCAGCCCTTTCCTTGCCAGCTTCTGTGAGCAGGGCCTGCTTCTGGCTCACAGCTTAACTTTGCTTTATGTTAGCAAAGTCTTGACCATTACTTTAGTTTAGGCCTCAGGCCTCATACCAGGCCTCTGATACCAAGGTTTATATCTCAGGGCCTCCTCTTACTACATGGGAAGAGGGAACATGACAGATGGCTTTGATTAAGTATTTTTCTTTTATTTCATTACCTTTATTTAGCATTGAGTGAAGACACTATTGCATGTCTTCTCTCGGCAGAAGAGAGATACTGACATGGTTAAACCACAAAATTCTGTAACTGCTGCTCACAGCCCGAGATGGGTGTGCACGTGCCACCCAAATAAATATTGCTACTAAAATGTTCTGATTACAATGCAGGGACACAGCTCTGTCGACTGCGTTAATTATTATTGTTAATTATTATTTATTATTAGGATAGAAATGTACAAAGCCTGGTCTATTTGGAGCAATTTTCAAATTTGTCAGGATACTATTGATTTTAAAATCCTATTTTATTCTCTAAATTTTTAAGCATTTAAATGAAGTATAAATCAGCTGAATTCATTTTGGGACAATGGTGCAACAGGACTGGGGCTACACTACTACATTCTGAAATTGCTAAAAGAGCTAAAATTACTGAGCTGAGATCACTGAGTGCTCTGTTAACTAGTGGAGGAGCCTGAAGATATATTGCTAAGTGGCTGGCAGAGCGGAGCAGTTTGCAGGAGGGTTGGAGCAGCCCACGGAACAGTGAGCAGAGCGGAGCAGTTTGCGGGGACGACTGGAGCTGGAGGAGCGGATCGGCTGGTGGAGCGGAGCCATTCATGGTGAAGGCTGCAGCAGATCTCCATGGAGAGGCGGGGCAGTCGGCCTCGGACCACGTAAGGTGCCTCTTAACACCTCGTGTGCCCCACCCTTCCTTTTCACCCAGGCTGGGGGGGGTAAAACTCTGCAGATGAACTTTTGAACTCTGGGGCGGCACTGACCAGGGACAAAGACTTTTGGCTTGTTGGACATTGGGGTGATTGGACTTAAGACCCTGAGGGGAAAAGGAATGTAGGTAAAGGAATGTAGGAATGTAGCCGCTGAATGTAGGTAAAAGGGTCATAATGTATGTGAATGTAGGTAAAAGGGTGATAACTGAATGAATGTAGGCTAAAGGTTAGGAAAGTTTTAAACAATGATTGACAGATAATGGCCCACATGGGCTGACAGGCAGCTAGCCAACAGAATGTAAACAAGTAGGATGATATAACAGATAACCAATGAAATGCTGAGTCTAAAAATAGATAGAGTTCCCAGGATAAAAGAAATGTTTACTTTTTTTGTGGAAAACAGAGGTAGACTCGCCTGAGAAGCGATATCTGTATAACACATGGCAGATTCCCTAACGGGACAGATAACAGTTTGAGTGTTTTTGTGGAAAACATAATTGTGGTCACGACGAGAACCAAAAATCACAGTCCTGTAAGTGAGAGGATAGGAACTAGAGTTATAATCTGCATTCCCGCCATAGTCTCCGAGTTAGCCAGGGAATTTAGCACTCAGGTATTATTATCTGGCTAAGTGTGCAAAATAACATAAAAAAATGTCAGCAAAGAAAGGAAAATTGAATGGTAATAAATTTAGGTTAGGAAAAATGGGGTTAGAGGATTTTGTTTTAAAATATCAGAATGGCCCTTGGAAGCCTGGTGCTTTTATTGGACCTGATGCATATCGCCAATTATATGAGCAATGGGATAAGCCTAATTAAAAAAGGAATCTGTACAGGAGGCCCAAACAAAAAGGAAAATAAAAGGCTGCCCTACAGGGTTAACAAAAATGCTTTAACACATGAAGCCCAGGCTATAGCCACGCAGAAAGAGGCAAGTGAGGCACACATAGACCAGGACAAGATAAGGTAGGAAGTGGCGGAGTGAAAACAAAAAGTGTTAGATGGGCAAGCTGCAGTGAGAGCTGTGCTTACAGATGTCGAGGAGGAAAATAAGCTTAGCCACGAGGCCTGTCAGTGCCAAAATTATGCTCTGAAAAGTGAGTTGCAAGTGAGAAAAGGAGCGAGAGTGGCAGCAAAGGGGCCACAAGGGAGAAATTGGGATGGTGATTTCCCCGGCTTGCACAATAAAGAGGAAGGGACCAATCCTTGGGTTAGGGATTCCTCCAATTTGTACAATGAGGGTGTAGCGCTCCTCTGCACCTGGTTACCTCCTTTAATGCCAATCCGCTTACAGGTTTCGATGAACAGGGCTGGGTTCTTTTGGATCCCGCCACCCATTCAGCAGGGTGTATCTTTTCTCTTTTTTTTCCCCCTATGAAATTATATGGTGGTGCCTCCACCTCCCTCGCTTCTTCCTGGCAGGGTCACCAGGGCAGCTTGGGCAGAAAACTCCACCTACAGAGTAATCTCCACTTACTTGCCAGATAGTTGGAGACTTCCAAGAAATAACACAAACACATAAGAATATGTTCCACACAATAATTATCTTAAACAGGAGACAAATACAACATAACAGGGTGAAACACTATTTTTAGGGTCACCCGTGCCCACACTGAAAATACCTGTGACTCGATGGAACAAGTGTAAAATTAGTGTCCTGTTGGTACGCGTACTTTGCAGGGGCCCTTGATGACCTATACAATTCTTCTCTGCAGTGGTTAACCAGTGTGGCTGACTGGGTTCAGTACAGTCCAAAATACAAAAGAAAGAGCGGCCATCCCCGAAAAGGAAGATTGAGAAGGTATCAGTTTCCGACAATGGTCCTCAAAAAAGAGGGGGCCAACAAAATAAAGGGAAGGTCAAAGTTCTAATAGGGGAAAATGGAGAGCCCTTGATTCATTCAGGAGTTTGGTTTGGAAGCGACTATTGTGATATGAGAGAAGGGACCAAACTGACAGGTTATCTATCCACTGCCGAGCTGCTCGAAGCTGAGCAGATCAGAAGGGAGCTGAACCCCACCATCAGAGAAGTAGCCTACGGAGGCCAGATGCCCCCAAGCTCTCCAGGGTCAACACAAGATCATGCCGATGGCATATTTTCATCAGGATACCTGGGGAGCCCTACAAAAGATGTGAAGCTTACTAATGGAAAATATTACAAGGATTTAATAAAGCAGAGAGTAAAATTCCATTTAAAAATAGTGGAGTGTATAGTTGTTTAAAAAGAATAATCAAATTATCTAGTTATCATTAGAAGTCTTACAGTTAGACTAGTAAGTAATCCCAATTCTCTGTCTTTACTTAGGATAGAGGAATTACCAGAAAAGAAAAGAATTCAGAGGAATGGACCAGGAGTTCCAGGAGCAGACAGTTTACAGATTCTGTTTATTTCAAGAGCACCCCCTCTTTAAAACTATGTCCAGGAATAGTAGCACAGCTCATGGTGGATTAGTGGGGAAGGCCAATGACTCAAGTAGTCATTGAGGAAGGTGTTTATAGCCAGTGGTGCTATCTGAATAGGGAGGCCACTTGCTCTCATCGAAGTGTCCCAGATAGTAACCAATGAATGTTTAGAAATGATTCCCCAGTATCCTGGAAGACAATATTTGGGATCAATGGATATAGAAGTTTAGTCCCCTTAAGTTCTTTTATGAGATTCCAGATAGGGACAAAAGATTTACAAGGATGATTTTTGTTAAAGAGCATAGGAAACTATGGTGTTATCGGTATTGATATTAAACAAAACCTCAATGTTACAATTGATTTAGTAAATAAAGGTTCTCTGGAAAGTTACACATTTTTACTAGTTGTGTATATTGTTACAATTGTTCTTTCATTATTTGTTTAAATAAAAAACTATATTTAATAAAAGAAAGCTTTGGAAAAGAAGATGCGTAGTGTTGTTTTAAAATGAGGAATGGGATACCAAAAATCCAATGTGTATTGATGAATAAGAGGAATGTAATTTACTTTTTACACTAGGAGGGGATAAAACCTTTGTTTATTTGGAAGACGGAAGTGTGTTTTCATGTTAGAAAACCTAGTGACATAAGAATTAAAACAGAAAATGTCATGTATAGGTACAGGTATGTACCTTGTATACTAACCAAAGCATTCAGAGAATAAAAGCGGGACAACAAGAATATACCGTGCCCCTATTTAAAAAAAAAATAACCAAACAAAAAAAAACCAACCAACAAACACAAAAGCACAACCATTACAGCTCCAGAAGCATCTTGAGAAAAAATATTTGGGATTGTTAAGAGATACTAGTTTAGTTAAGAAATATTACCCCAAATTAACAATCAATTGAAAGTGAAAGATATCAAATTAAAAATGAAAATGTATTCATTAGGCTAGACTAGGTAAAAGAAAGAAGAAACTAATAAAATAGCCCTGAGAAATGTGATCAATATTAAAAAAGAGAATAAATCTAAAATGGATCTTGCACCCACAAGAGTGACAGATAAAATAAAGCCAGTCCCACTATCTATCGATCGATAGAAAAGGGGGGCATCAAAATGGTTTCACGTCTCTCAACTAAAGTAATAGGAGGAAGATTCTGAAAAGAATTGCAAATATAACTGTGTACCTAGTTGTTAATCGAATGTTTGGACTCCCGAGAGAAGTGAGAAGATTTTTCTATTATTTCTTTTATAGGTAAAAGAAGAACACGTCCGGACCCAGATGATACCAGATAAACCGCTGGGACTAGGTGATCCTAGTGTGCTGTTAAGGGGAAATTCGTATCCTAACTCAAAAAAATTAAATCGTGATTAATCGCAGTTTTAATCGCACTCGTAACAATAGAATACCAACTGAAATTTATTAAATATTTTGGATGTTTTCTACATTTTCAAATAGATTGATTTTGATTACAGCACGCGTTCTGTTATTATTTTTATTACAAATATGTACCCTGTAAAACGATAAGCAAAAGAAATGGCATTTCTCAATTCACCTCATACAAGTATTCTAGTGCAATCTCTGTCATGAAAGTGCACCTTACAGGTGTAGAGGCATGTTCCAAAAAATAACTGCACTCAAAAGTAAAACAATGTAAAACTTTAGAGCCGACACGTCCACACGGTGCTACTTCTTGTTCAGCCAATCCCTAAGACTAAGAAGTATTTTTACATTGAAAGGAGATAATGCTGCCCACTTCTTATTTACAATGTCACCTGAAAGGGAGAACGGGCATTTGCATGGCACTATCTTGCGACGCCAGCTGCAACGGTGCCATTTGCACGTTTAACTTTCATGATAAAGAGATTGTACTACAGTACTTGTAGGAGTACTTGTATGAGGTATTGAAAATTACTATTTCTTTTGGGGTTTACCGTGCAAATATTTGTTAGAAAAATATGAAAAATATCAACTGAGCACTGCACACTTTGTATTCTACATTGTAACTGAAATCAATATATTTGAAAATGTAGAAAACATCCAACAATATTTCAATGAATGGTATTCTATTATTGTTCAATACCGCAATTAATCGCAACTAATTTTTAAAATTTCTTGACAGCCCTACTTCCTAAACAAACGAAGGATCCCCAAACTTTTTGGTTTGCATTAGCCCCAAAGGACATAAAAACGTGCTTATTGTAGAGGCTTTGATTATAGAGGCTTTATTATCGAAGCTTTTCATGTGTGTTTCTCTTGGGGCTAATGCAAGCCAAACATGTCCTAGCAATTAAACCCATTTCAGCTCCCAGCCCTACACTCTGGAGTAACAAAAGACAATGCCATTGCCTCTCCTAGCAACCACACCCAAATCATCACCCAAACAGACAAAACTAATTCAACTTCCCCTCCCACCAAAAAAAAAAAAAAATTACTCCTAAAAAAAGCAACTCCTCCAACTCCCCCAAACTCACCCCCATCCCACAAAGGAAATTCACTCTCCCTCTTGTAGCCCATAGAACCAGCTTTAGCATTTATTTTAATTGGCAGTAACAAAGGAACCTACAGGCTTCTAGCCTACAAGACACTGGCTGCAGCAGTTAGCATAAGGCTTGAAGCCTTCCAAGTCTGGCTCAGATAAATGGCTGAACGGTTGCCCTTAAGTTTGGGGAACTGGGAACAGAGTTTGAAGGAGAAGTCGGTCCATAACAACACCAGCGACCCACACGAACATGAGCTAACACCAGCTTTTGGATATCTTAGGATAGAACATCTGCAGAAGTCTGACCAAAACAGTGCCATGGCAACGAATTGATGTCTCTTACAAAAAGCTGAGATCGTTAATAAACTAACCTAGAGGAGAAGGGCAACCCAACGTGAGCAGAGCGAGGACATTCAAATAAGGAAGAGGCACGAAACTCCCACTGAATATACATCGGACATAGTGGCATCAGCATAACATATGATCAAAGTTGTTACCCAGCCTGCCTGCAGGAGGAAAGAGAAATGTAGCCCTTGGGAGATACTAGGATGATAGCCACTGGTGATGATAAGGAAGGTGATGGCTAGCATATCAGGTTGTTCTCCAAGGATGGTGTGAGTATATGGATGTTCAGATGTACATTCTGTATCACCTCTATCTACCTTGCTGGGTTAGAGTGTTTGTGACTTTGCTAAATGTATTAACTACTGTAAATGCGGAAGGGTTCCTAAAATGTAAGTGTTGCAACTGTGCACATCAGGGTTCCCAACTAAATAGGAATTTTAATCATACTAGGCCTGATCTTGGGACAAGAACCTGTCAAACCTCAGAGAGAGAACTGGGAATTCTGAAGTAATCAATAGAATTAAGAGAAGATTCATAGATTGGGCCAAACCCTCTCCCTACTTCTCACCAGTGATCCAAATCAATTGAACTCTGCTCTCAATGCACCCCTAGAGCACAAAATAATTATTTGGCCCTCCCCAAAGCATCCTAGGAATGAAAAACACACTGCTTTACCTAAAAGAAGAGTCTAGGTGCTTTTATCCCCATTCTATCCCTGGGGCAGGGTTGTTCAGTAACTTTGGCAAGTCACAGACAACCAGGAGCATAACTACAATGGGAAACCAGCTCTCCTGATTCTCAAGCTCCTCTTCCAAACTCCGCTAGAATTAACTACGGTCCCAGATGTTACTAAATCGGAGGCTGAATGCAGACAGACACAACAGAAGCCAGGTACTTTATGCTCCCTGTGCTAAGCTCTCAGGATCATAAATTCAAAAAAAGGGCCTCGGTCACTTGAACGAAAGAAGCATCACTCTCAGATCTCCTTAACATTTGGGCTTTTATCCTCTTTCTGGGCTAGAGAGGGCAAGATAATCACAAAAACTTGGGCAGACCAAGCAGGGATGCACACATACATAAGACCCAACATATTCCCCTGGTAGGAGTTAGCACCTAGTTGTCATGGCGATTGTGGTACAGCTTTCATTATGGCATCACCGGGCTCACACATAGCTACTGGGGCACTGAGCTCAAGTCAGTGCTCAACTTGGCCTCTGGGAGAACTGGTTGGCGCTGAGGATATTTCAATCAGTGTGAGACTTGGCAGACAGGCCTGTGATAGAAGTAAGTGAATTTTTTCAGATGGCCAATGTAACACAGCAGTGTAAGCTATATACTAATTGAGTTGTGGTTTCACAGGGGTCTCAGACTAGTTAGGGAGTTCTTAAAACATTTCTTCTGTCCTTGTCAAGCTACACTATGCCCATGTAACACACAAGGAATAAATACAAGCTTGTAACTCAGCATGTGAGCAATTTTAGCAGAATGTCCACTGGCATGGTGAGTCCAACTATAGTATAGTCAGTCAGAGTTCTCTGCTCACTGATACATTTGGACAATAAAATCCAAAATCCCATTGACTTTAATCAGATTGTGGCTTTCAGAAAATGTCCACATGGTGGGTCTGTGGGGGGGAGGGGGAGCTGTACTACATCTGGAGATTCAGCAGGAATTCTCACTCATTTGGGCTCTGGTGGGTAGATTCGGGATTAAGCAAAACTCCTCACTCACTTCAGGCATTGATTAACATTAATTTTGGCAATCCTCGACCTTTGAGGTGTCTCACTTTATTCATCCTGAAAACGGGGATAATGGTAAGTATTTAAAAAGTTATGAATTAATTATTCTTTGGCATTTTGAGGTCCTTGAAAGCACAATGTTTTGTTATCTAAGGGGCTAATTCCAAACCAATTGCATTCATTCAATGGTGATCCTATGGACTCCAGTGAACTTTCAATCACACCCTTAGTGTAGAAAATGTTATTAATATCATCTATATTTATTCACAGAAACAGAAAGTGATTTCTTTCATAGCTGATAAATATCCTAATATCATCACTGAGTCTCTGTTTATCCATCTTTAAAACAGAGATAATAGTTACCTACTCCACAGTGTACATTCTGGCTTAATAATTGTTGCCACTTTTAAGAATCTTGGAAGCAAGTTAGTTGCTAGCTGAGTGCAGGCACTTTGACTAGTATCAAAAAAGTCCTTCTTGAAAAGTTCGGTCTTTAAGGACATTTATCAATATTTCCTTAAAGACACCAACCCTTTTGTAAGTTCCTATTGGGCTTTGACTGGACTAGTCTCTAGAGAGGGCACTATGATCACAAAGGCTTGTGTAGGCAGGGCAAGGCTGTATGTCCATTGCCCTTTTATGGAGATCAGACCTGGTTGGCATGGCACACCCCTCATTATGAAGTCCCCTGGCCCAAGACCAGCCATCAGTGCATTCAGCTCAGGTCAGTGCTCAGCTTTGTATCAGGAAGAGCTGATTAGTGGGTTGCTGAATTGTAGCTATTTTAGAAGTTCTGCCCGCTTCCTGGGTTAGGGATTTCAGACATACTCATGAGATACCTAAGGCAGCTCCTAGATGATCTGAGGGCAGCACCCTGTGTATTATCCAGTTCTGTGGTGCATGATGGGTACATCTGGGAAAGGACTGGTCAAAGAGCACATGCTGGAATGCAGCCCCTAGGGCTGCATATGATGACGTTTCTTTACATAAGGGCTCTGGGAGAGTTAACGGCCACAGCGAGGCAGAGGAGTTATTTCACTCTTGGTTGAAAATGCTGGTTTGTCATTTATTTTGTGGGACATTAACTGAATTGAAAAAGCAGCTGGTGTGTGGGGTAAAGAAGCTACATGACTTTCCAAGGGCTACCAGCCTAATTTTGGACTTCTCCTGAAGGAACTAGCAGAGCAGTCTATTGTCACACTTGCTCACTGGGGGCTTCTGAAGAGAAGGATTTCCATATTTCTGTTGTATGAGAGATATGGAAACAGTTTGACTACCAGGCCCAGCTGCACAAATCACATCATTGCTGGATAAATTCCTGTCCTGTGTCATTTATGAGGCGATAATCACCTGGGGGAAAGTCCTTCGAATGTCGATTCTAATCCCTTCCCTAGCTAGTGATCAAAGGTTTGTATGTATTACCAATCACCAGAGCATCTATGGATTTTGCTCCTGCAGAGTACAGTGATAATAAAACAAGATGACAGTCATGATGAGAAACGTACCCTTTCCTGAGTAGCTTCCTTGCTGATCAGGTTTGGGTGGAATTTGGCTGATCATCGACTCTACCCCTCCTACCCCCACCCACATCATTTCAGATTCTCCACTATATGAATCTCCCATCAATTCAACTAACTCCATTCTTCTTTATCTATTCTCCATGGACCATCAGAAGTAAACACAGCCCTTTCTGATGGTTTGAAGAAATAAACTCAGTACAAAGCAAAGCAGTATCGAGAAAGTACATGAAAGGGAACTCTCTTACAAGATCATCTACAGTGTGGAAAATAGAGAATACACTCATTTAAATCATTTCTCAAGATCTCCAGTGATGGAACCTCAATTCCTATTCTAGGCAATTTACTCCTTTTGTCAGAGATTGCCGTTTAACTCCCTAGAAAATTTGATTAATGTCTAGTGTGAATGTCTCTTTTTATCCAGTTACAATCGGAGTACCATCAGAGGAGGATGGATTACGTGAAATCAACGCTGGATTCTTGGTAAGAAAAGAGTTTTGCATTACACACATTATATCGTGTGGGCGGTCGGGAAAGATGAGCGTCAAAGTCGCATAGTTGAGCCAACAGTCTCCGAATGGCACAGAGGCTGACAGCTTCCCAGATAACCCTGCAGGCAGCTCTTAGTATAGAACGAATCATGTCTCCTTCTTAATCTGTCTCCTTCTTAATCTCTTGACTGTTGTGTTGCTGAATGTCTGGGTTCCTCTCAGAGATCCCGTTCCTCAAGATCCTTTTTCTAGGTACCTGAAAGGTGCATTAAGCCACTATTTTCAATGGGGTTTCCGTTCAATATTAGAGTCAGCAATGATTTAGCTCCTCTACTCTTCACTGTTTTCCTTCTAGCACTGTCCCTAAATTGCTGTGCTTATTGATACTTTATTATTATTATCGGGAACTCACTACTAATATTTTGTTGTTTCCATTTTATTTAGGATGAAGGCGCCATCGAGGGCCAGACCCCATCTCCGCAGTAAATTTGCTGCATCCCTCTGGCCCCTCACTGCCTTCTTTATGCCCAGTGAAGGCTCCTTATATGCCACAAAGGCATATCAAGCCTCATTCAGCAGGTAATTCTGGGATCAGCTTCCTCCTCCCCTGAGTATCCAGCACTTCGGGGAGCCGAACTCCCACCATTCGGAAAGTGTGGATGCAGCAGTCATTGAAAAACACTTCCCACAGACAGAGATCTCTATCCTGCCTAGACCCCAGTCAAGTCTGGGTTTAAAATACTCTGGGAGGGCTCAGGCCCTCAGCATTGGACTCGCTTTTCAAGTGATGAGGCTCCTCTTCAAAGAGGAGAAAGAAGGGAGTCAGGGACAGAAAATGAAGTACTCGCATCTCTAGGTTGATGACAGTTTCACTGTTTGTGTTTCACTGTAGACTGTAGGGCAGGCTCAAGGTGAGGAAGACAACTACTATGTTGTCAGGGTCTTTATCAAGCCATTTCTACTGTCCAGTCTAGGGAAGGAGCAACAGACAGTTCCTTTAAAGAGCCCAATAATCACTTGTAAGGAGAATATTCCTTAAGATTCAATGCCTCTGAGTAACGTCCTACCTCCTCCCTGATGAGATGGAGTTTTCTCCCTTTGTGACCAAGAGCAACAACAATAGCTCACAGATGTTAAGGTCAGAAGGGATCATCGTGATCTGACCTCATGCACATTGCAGGCCACAGAACCGCAGCAACCCACTCCTGTAATAGGCCCCTAATCTCTGACTGAGTTACTAAGGTGTGATGGAACAAAGCACCTGCTGTGATGGCTGAAGGCCATGGAGGGGTTAGGCAGCCATTGGAGAGGAACACCAGTGAGTCTCTCGCCCAATGACGTGATATGAGACTTTGGAGATACTTAGGAGATGGGTTTCCAAAATAGGCTTTGATATTTCTGCTAGTTAATAAAATACAGCTTTCATTGGAAAACGGAAGGAAATTGGATTAACAGGGATCTTACTGGGAGGTGGGATCATGTGGTGTTGTTAACATGGATCATATCATATGGGAAGCAGGAGATAGAGAAGGGAATTGCTCCTGATGCTAATATTTCCTTGTCGTTCATTTTATTTTAGGATGAGTGCTCCCTCCTGGGCCTCTTTAAGAAATGACCTTCCTTTTCCTGCCCCCGGTCTGTCAGAGGCACAGATCTACAGCCAGTACATAGCTTTGCTGGAAGAGAGTGGACCCTCTGCCAGAGAGTGAGCATTAGGATTCTTTGTCTGTGTGCACATGGAGAGGGAGGGCAAGTGGGTAGATGTACATATACATACAAGGTTTTGAGTGCAGACATGGAATACGGTTGCCACCCTTCTAAAAAAATGCACTCACAAGACAAATTCTCTGCAGTTGTTTTAGGAAAGATGGGGTTTTGTCTGACCACCAACAGGCCCCAACCATTCTTCCTCCTCTTAACATCTTCTTGCAATGCAAACAGTCCTTTTCCTCCCTCCCAACCTCATCCTGCTACTATCTGTGTAGTGATAGTCCTATTCTCTCCTATCCCTTTCCTTTGCTGAGTGGGAAATGTCTTTTTTTTATTATATCATTTGTGCAATGCTTCGATGGCTCAGTCATTGCTATGGCAAACAAGTTAACTGCCAATGTCTGCAGTTGGATCTGCCCTGTTCCTTACTATCCTGAATAACTAAGAACTGAAAAGGAGAGTTAGGTGGAGGAGTTTGAACAAAAATGGTAGCATCCAAGAAACAACTATGGAATCTTTCAATTAATATCCGCTGGGGAAGATTACAGGATTGTCTGTGAGCTTGTAGCTACAGGCCAGGGAGGGTGGAGGAGCTGTGAACACCCTGAATTTGCACAGAGTCAGAGGGTGCCCCTAAAGGGACAATGTGGCAAGTGAGCTCTAGATGACGAGGAGCAGAAATAAAAACATGTCAACTCTTAAATGTGGTGTGGACTTCCATGACTCACACCTCTCATGCCTCACTTTAGCCCATTGAATGGTGGGGTTCGGAAAGAAGAATGGAGAGGGCTGGGAACTGGCCAGCAGCACCATGGGAGAATGCAATAATTGCCGTTAATTTTACAGACACCCCAGCTTGGTCCACTCTTAATGTCAAGTCCCTCTGAAGGACAAGCTATTGAGCTCAAACCATGTCCCCCGATCTCCTCAATTCGGTAGCAGCTGTCTTCCCCATCTAATGAATGCCTTCTCTCTTTTTTCAGCAACTCTGCGCAGCCAAAGAGCAGCCATATTACTTCCTCTCCTTTCAGAGGGTCAGGAGGTAAGTGATTTCTACAGTTCTCTAGGGGAGGATTGAACTGGATGACTGAATGTGCTGTTTGCTGCACCTTCTTGCATTTTTCAGAGGATGTCTTTTTTTAGCAGCAGCAGCATTCAGTTTGCTGAACGATTATGAAACATTTAGTGCTTCTTAAAATCTCCTTGTGCCTCTTTGGAGGCCACATCCTGCATTTCCAGCCACAACAAACTAGAACTATATTTCAGAGAAGACAAAGAGGATGAAATGTTGACTGTGTGACCCACTGCCATTATACTATAGGGGGAGGTGGAAGAGAACTTGCAAACATCCAACCCCACAGCTTGACATGCCCTCCACAGCAGTTCTCTATTCCCATGCTAGGCAGCTACCACCAGTGGCCATTTGGAGACAGACAAATCTGTCTGCTTGCAGGAGATGCAACATAATTAGTATCAAACCAGCCTCACTTTTCTCAGCATTGTTTCCTTCCTTACACTGCCAGGATTGGTTTTGCTCTAAAGAGAAGTGATGCTTTACAACCAAATCACTAAGGGTGTTTGGTACACATGAGATGTAAATAGTATAAGAAAGAGCAAACCATCTTTTGCTGAGTTATTATGGGCAGGGATAACTGAGAAATATGTACAGTCATTAATGAAGATGAGAATGAGGAATTCAGCACTTCAGTCACTAAGGTGATTTCTTTTTCTAACACCACTTTAGAATCAAGGGAGCTGCGTGAGCGCCTGTAGGTCTTCTAGGCGGAGAATTATACCAAGTGAATGTGTCAACATTTGAGAAGGAACCCCTCTCCCAAAACACTTGATGTTTAGCAGACTAATATACTTCTAGGTTGTGTGACATTAACTCTGCTTTCCCTTCTCTTTCAGGCTCCTCATGGAAATCCATGGGTCCAGCCCGCCTTTAAAGTAAGTAGCAATGACTGGTGCCCAAGGGGAGGGAGAGAGGATGTAAAAGATCAAGCAGGATCCTATTTCTTCCTGGGTCCCACAGCCAAGGGACATTCCAACTCTCTCTCAGATCATCTCTTTTCCCAGTTTCCAGCAGGTCATCTTCATGGAATGCTCTCCCCAGTTCATTGAAACACAGTAGAGAGGCTTCCATCAGGGTTTTTATTCCTATCCTTTTCTAAATATTGTCTCAGAGGAGGCTGTTGTACCATAGCTGGTTATAGTTCTATGGGTATCTATACACCACACAGTGCTAATACCATGGGGAATGGCCTTTGTACAAAGAAATCCATTTAAAATAGAAGGAAAAGCCATTTGTCCCTGATGTCTCATCATAGCAAAGACTCTGAAACTTCCTTCTTTTTAAAGCTATTACTAAGTTCCTGTTTGTTGCTTTTTGTCTTCCCAGCAGTCACCAGATGAGAGACTACACACCACCAGGGATGGTCCCCGTGGCCATGCCGTTTCAAATTCCACCACATGATGTCTGGCAGGTAAACTATACTGCAGTTCTGAGCCTTCCTGCAAACTCTATACTATACCAGCACAAAGAAACAGCTGCTATCGGGATCAAAATCCATCTGCATTCTCTCCGTTCAAAACCAGTGCTACTGGACGGCATCAGTCGTGTTAGTCTGTAGCCGCAAAAGAACAGGAGTACTTGTGGCACCTTAGAGACTAACACATTTACTTGAGCATAACCTTTTGTGGGTTACAGCCCACTTCATCGGATTCATGAGGTGGAAAATACAGTAGGAAGATAGATATAGATATATATTCAAAGAGAAGAAAAAACTTTTTGTAGTGGTAATCAAAATGGTCTATTTGCAGCAGTGGACAAGAAGTTGTGAAGACCAGTGTTTGTGTGGGTGGGGTGGGGGGGGGAGAGAATAAACATGGGGAAATTGTTTTACCTTGTGTAATGACCCATCCACTCCCAGTCTTTATTTAAGCCTTATTTAATGATTTGTGTCCATTTCTTCTTTTCCGTAGAGACTGTCCGGTTTGGCCAATGTACATGGCAGAGGGACACTGCTGGCACATGATGGCATATATCATATTGGTAGATGTGCAGGTGAACGAGCCTCTGATAGTGTGGCTGATGTGATTAGGTCCTATGATGTTTCCCCTGAGTAGATATGTGGACAGAGAGTTGGCAAGGGGCTTTGTTGCAAGGATAGGTTCCTGGCTGAGGGTGTGTGTCGTGTGGTCTGCGGTTGCTGGTGAGAATTTGCTTCAGGTTCGGGAGCTGACTGCAAGCAAAGACTGGCCTGTCTCCCAAGATCTGTGAGAGTGGTGGATCATCCTTCAGGATAGCTTGTAGATCCTTGATGATGTGCTGGAGAGGTTTTAGTTGAGGAATAATGGGGCGGCTACTGGTGTTCTCTTACTTCCTTTGTTGGTTCTGTCCTGTAGTAGGTGACTTCTGGGTACTCTTCTGGCTCTGTTTATCTGTTTCTTCACTTCAGCAGGTGGGTATTGTAGTTATAAGAACACTTGATAGAGATCTTGTAGGTTTTTGTCTCTGTCTGATGGGTTGGAGCAAATGCGATTGTATCGTAGAGCTTGGCTGTAGACAATGGATCGTGTGGTGTGGTCTGGAGGCATGTAGGTAAGTAGAGCGCTCCGTAGGTTTCCGGTATAGGGCGGTGTTTATGTGACCATCGCTTATTAACCCTGTAGCGTCCAGGAAGTGGATCTCTTGTGTGGACTGGTACAGGCTGAGATTGATGGTGGGGTGGAAATTGTTGAAATCCTGGTGGAATTGCTCAAGGGCTTCTTTTCCATGGGTCCAGATGCTGAAGATGTCATCAACGTAGCGCAAGTAGAGCAGGGGCATTAGGGGACGAGAGCTGAGGAAGCGTTGTTCTAAGTCAGCCATAAAAATGTTGGCATACTGTGGGGCCATGCGGGTCCCCATAGCAGTGCCGCTGATTGGAAGGTATATGTTGTCCCCAAATGTGAAATAGTTTTGGGTGAGGACAAAGTCACAAAGTTCGCCACCAGGTTTGCCGTGACTTAGAACAAGCGCAAGGAAAGCAGGGGCGTTAGGAGAGAGCTGAGGAAGCGTTGTTCTAAGTCACGGCAAACATGGGGGCCGAACTTTGTGGCTTTTTCCTCACCCATAACTATTTCACATTTTGGGACAACATATCCCTTCCAATCAGCGGCACTGCTCTGGGGATCTACAACCTCTCCTGAAGGACGATCCATCACTCTCACAGATCTTGGGAGACAGGACAGTCCTGGCTTACAGACAGCCCCTCAACCTGAAGCAAATTCTCACCAGCAACCACAGACCACACAACAAAAACACTAACCCGGGAACCTATCCCTGCAACAAAGCCCTTTGCCATCTCTGTCCACATATCTATTCAGGGACATCATCATTGGACCTAATCACATCAGCCACACTGTCAGAGGCTCATTCACCTGCACATCTACCAATGTGATAAATGTCATCATGGGCCAGCAATGTCCCTCTGCCATGTACATTGGCCAACCCGGACAGCCTCTACGGAAAAGAAGAAATGGACACAAATCAGACGTCAAGCATTATAACATTCAGAAACCAGTCGGAGAACACCTCAGTCTCCCTGGTCACTCGATTACAGACCTAAAAGTCGCAAAATTACAACAATAAAACTTAAAAACAGACTCCAGCCAGAGACTGCTGAATTGGAATTAATTTGCCAAATGGACACCATTACATTAGGCTTAAATAAAAACGGGGAGTGTATGAGTCATTACATAAAGTTTTGATTACCACTACAAAAAGTTCTTCTCTCTCCTGCTGGTAATAGCTCATCTTAAGTGATCACTCTCATTACAGTGTGTATGGTAACACCCATTGTTTCAGGTTCTCTGTGTTTATATATCTATATCTATCTTCCTACTGTATTTCCACTACATGCATGCGATGAAGTGGACTGTAGTCCACGAAAGCTTATGTTCAAATAAATTTGTTAGTCTCTAAGGTACCACCAGTACTCCTGTACTTTTTGCAAATATAGACTAATATGGCTGCTACTCTGAAACCTGTCATTATGCAAGGCACTGAATTCAGCCGTATGGAGTGGAAATTCATCATTTTCATAAAATCTCGCACAGATACAGACAGACATCATCTTTCTTTCCAAATGCAAACGGATGGACATCATATCAAAAGGACTGAGGGTAAAAAATCCATTACAATCGACGTATCACACAGACTATGCTGACAGATTGTGCCACACACTCTCAAAGAAACTGCGGATCCACCTGACCATCATCCTATACAGCAAACAGGGAAAGATTAAGAATGAACACTGCAAACTGGATACTCTCATCAAAAACCAACCTTCCACACAAACTTCCTCGTGGCTGGACTTTACAAAAACTAGAGAAGCCATTTACAACACACACTTTGCTTCTCTACAGAGGAAAAGGATACTCAACTAGCTAAACTAACTACATACCACAAGGGGCCACAACAGTGGATCCTTAACCCACCCAGCAATATTGTTAATCTTTCCAGCTATTCTCTTAGCCCAGCAGAAGAGTCTGTCCTATCTCGGGGCCTCTCCTTCTGACCCTCCATGCATTGTTTCATGTTCTCTGTGTATATATAGATAGATAGATAGATAGATTAGATAGATATCTTCCTCCTTTATTTTCCCCTGCATGCATCCCATGAATTAGCATGTAAAAGCTTATGCTCAAATAAATTTGTTACTCTAAGGTGCCGCAAGTTCTCCTATTCTTTTTGAGGATAACTAATCAATCTCTGCACTAGGAATGCTGTAAGATGCTTCTCTCTGTTAGGACAGAAAACTCGGCTTTGCTAAAACTGTTCTCAGTAACCACACTGCAGTGAGTAGCCTGTCCTCACGGCGCCAACAGTTCACTTCCTTGAGCATCCCCAACTTAGGTCATAACCACACTGCACATACTCCTCTCCTCCTTCCCCAGCCACCTGTACAGTTTGCCCTCTGTCTATTCCAAGTTCTGGAACGGAAGTAAGTTATCTTGTCAGCAAACACCCCCCCCCCACCATCTTAACAGGGTGGCATTGTCTGATGCTCAAACTCATGATGCAGCATTTTCAGTGCAGGGTGTCCTATCTGATCGAGATATCCGCTGTCAGGCTCAGGGTATAAGTACTTCTTGTCAGAAGCCTTCCAATGCTCCCTGAAACAGCAGGTGGCTATGAGGAGGGTTTTCCTCACTCTGTTCTCCTGTTTTAAAATGTGAAGGAAACATTCAAGAACAGCAGTGCTGTTACAAGACTCGCTCTTCCAGAGACACCTCCTCATGACAGGGCCCAGCACTGCAGCAACTTCAGCCCATCTCCTCCTTCACACTCTGGTTGTCTAGGATGGGACTCGGCCCTCCAGCCAGGTCACATTCAATTCCATCCCCTTTCTGAGGTAACCAAAGTCCAAACCAAATGATATAGCCCACAAATCAAAAGCAATAAGCAAGATCTTCTACCCCACCTGGGCCCGTCATTAGTTCCACTAGCCACATTAACAGAACATAAACTCCACCATTCTTGAGCTCAAGTCTCTACAAACGTTTCACCGCCAGATACCCCTCCCATGTTCCACAGTTTTTCCCGCTGGGGGCTGGCTGGGGGCAGGGGGTGGCAGGGGCTGGCTGCGGGTAGCTGTGGGCAGGGGGGCGGCTGTGGGCAGAGGGTGGGGCAGGGGTGGCTGGGGCTGGCTGGGGCAGGGGCTGGCTGGGGGCAGGAGCTGGCTGGGGCTGGCTGGGGCAGGGGTGGCAGGGGCTGGCTGGGGGTAGGGGCTGCCTGCGGGTAGCTGCGGGCAGGGGCGGCTGGGGCAGGGGTGGCAGGGGCTGGCTGCGGGTAGCTGCGGGCAGGGGCTGGCTGCGGGTGGCTGGGGGCAGGGGCGGATGTGGGCAGGGGCTGGCTGGGGAGCTGGGGGCAGGGGTGGGGCAGGGGCTGGCTGGGGCTGGCTGGGGGCAGGGGCTGGCTGCGGGAAGCTGCGGGCAGGGACTGGTTGGGGGTAGCTGCGGGCAGGGGGGCGGCTGCGGGCAGGGGCTGGCTGTGGGCAGGGGCTGGCTGTGGGTAGCTGCGGGTGGCTCGGGGCAGGGGGCTGGCTGGGGGCAAGGGGTGGCAGGGGCTGGCTGGGGGCAGGGGGGTGGCTGTGGCAGGGAAGGCGGGGGAGGGGCGCAGATACTCACACGGGGGGAGGGGCTGGGAGCAGCAGGACGCAGCCCGGGACTCACCAGGCAGCAGCAGGAGTCCCAGGGCCAGAGGTCCAAAGAGCAGGAGCAGCAACAGGGCCAGGAGGCAGGTCACATGGCTCTCGCAGCACAGCGCAGCGCTCCCCGGCGGCCGGGAGGAGGAATTACAGGCTTCCCAGGCAGAGCCCATCAAAGCTTCCCTCGCAGGGAAGCTAGTTAACAAGCGGTTCTAAAACCGCTTCTAAATTTAACAACGGGTTCGCGTGAACCGGTGTGAACCGGCTCCAGCTCACCCCTGCTTGTTGGCCAACTCAGCAGTTCCCAATACTGTTATAAACTAACCTTGTTGGGGCCTTTCCCCAATACCACTCTGCATCTGATCTTGCTGCACAGTCAATAAGTTCAGATGGCGTGAGCCCAACAGAGACAGACGTCCTCACGGACAGTCCTCCTCCGATACCCCAATAGAGATTTCAAAAGGTCTCATACCTCTCATGTGGCGCCATGGGGTTCGAAGGGGAATGATCCGTAGTAGCCGTCTGTGGGTCCGTGGGTGTTGCCATCCCGGACGAGCCCCCAAATTGTCGGAGAAAAACTCAGTTCTCGCTTTTTCTTTTGGGTGCAGCAAAATCAAATACTTTATTACTTCTCCAGTAATTACAATGGAGGGAGAGAGTGCCATAGGACACAGGGTCGCCCCAGTCCCGGACAGGTCTCTCAACTGGTAAACAATTACAGCAAGCCTTTATACTTTTGTTACAGACAATAACTAGCAATAATACAGACAATAAAGAGCAACAACTTCATTTTGTTTATACATAAGCCATTCTGCTATCTTGTTTTCTCACTCCTAGAAGACACCAGGCTGCATATTTGGTTATCAGTTACAAGGTCGTAATAACTTTTTACACAGTTCTTTCCTCTGCCTCACACTATCCTTCTTTCTAGAAGTCTCACGTCATTAGGGTTACAGCTGGGCTAACTCTTGCTAACTGACTGACATGCATTAAGATCCCCGTCAAATCCTTATTAATTCTTTCCCTGCTTCCACACCCTTTACTGGCAATCCAGATGGTCCAGGAGTTAGCAAACTCCGTAGGGAAAAAAAGGGAGGGGATCAGGGGGTTCCCTAGCTCGAGGTTTGCTGCCATGTTGGATTGCGATTCTTACCACGGCAGGTTCGCTTACTCACCAGATCAGCGGTCGGGGTCACCAGTGTTGTCAGAAGTGTTGTCAGAGTGCTACCAGTGTGGTGCTCTGCTTTCTCCAATGTTGATATCACTCGGCTGTGTGCGTGTGTTCCCTCTGTGTGCTGCCCCAGCTCTGCGCAGATAGCTGACACAGCAGACCCGACGAGAACCCCCAATAACCACAGAGTCCAGTAAGATGTAAAGTCACGTCGACTAGGTTTATTGCAACCTCGGACACAATTGCAGTTCCCTGTAGGTTTCTTAGCCTAACTCAAGGCATACTACGAGAAAGTGCCTCTTGGCAATGGACCCGGCTCAGTCAGTGGCGGGACTTTCCACTGCCCCCTCGGCCAGACAAAGACACCGCCCCAGGGATGCATTCTTATACACAGATACAAACAAGTTACACATCACACCTGACGTATGAGGTACAATCCCTCCACGTAGCAAGGTACAACCTCCTCTACGTATTAAGGTGCTTCCTTTCACCTTGTACATGTTGGTTCGATCAAAACAACTCTATCCATCATATTATCCTTTTGCCCCCGTCCTTGGGATGGGCCAGCCTGTTCTTTGTTATCTGTGTGGAATGTGCAAGTATGTGAATGTTCTGATATCTACTGTTCAGTACCTTTTAGGTACGTATCTTCTTGCAGCATCAGCCCTTTCCTTGCCAGCTTCTGTGAGCAGGGCCTGCTTCTGGCTCACAGCTTAACTTTGCTTTATGTTAGCAAAGTCTTGACCATTACTTTAGTTTAGGCCTCAGGCCTCATACCAGGCCTCTGATACCAAGGTTTATATCTCAGGGCCTCCTCTTACTACATGGGGAAGAGGGGAACATGACAGATGGCTTTGATTAAGTATTTTTCTTTTTATTTCATTACCTTTATTTAGCATTGAGTGAAGACACTATTGCATGTCTTCTCTCGGCGGCAGAAGAGAGATACTGACATGGTTAAACCACAAAATTCTGTAACTGCTGCTCACAGCCCGAGATGGGTGTGCACGTGCCACCCAAATAAATATTGCTACTAAAATGTTCTGATTACAATGCAGGGACACAGCTCTGTCGACTGCGTTAATTATTATTGTTAATTATTATTTATTATTAGGATAGAAATGTACAAAGCCTGGTCTATTTGGAGCAATTTTCAAATTTGTCAGGATACTATTGATTTTAAAATCCTATTTTATTCTCCAAATTTTTAAGCATTTAAATGAAGTATAAATCAGCTGAATTCATTTTGGGACAATGGTGCAACAGGACTGGGGCTCCCCTACATTCTGAAATTGCTAAAAGAGCTAAAATTACTGAGCTGAGATCACTGAGTGCTCTGTTAACTAGTGGAGGAGCCTGAAGATATATTGCTAAGTGGCTGGCAGAGCGGAGCAGTTTGCAGGAGGGTTGGAGCAGCCCACGGAACAGTGAGCAGAGCGGAGCAGTTTGCGGGGACGACTGGAGCTGGAGGAGCGGATCGGCTGGTGGAGCGGAGCCATTCATGGTGAAGGCTGCAGCAGATCTCCATGGAGAGGCGGGCAGTCGGCCTCGGACCACGTAAGGTGCCTCTTAACACCTCGTGTGCCCCACCCTTCCTTTTCACCCAGGCTGGGGGGGTAAAACTCTGCAGATGAACTTTTGAACTCTGGGGCGGCACTGACCAGGGACAAAGACTTTTGGCTTGTTGGACATTGGGGTGATTGGACTTAAGACCCTGAGGGGAAAAGGAATGTAGGTAAAGGAATGTAGGAATGTAGCCGCTGAATGTAGGTAAAAGGGTCATAATGTATGTGAATGTAGGTAAAAGGGTCATAACTGAATGAATGTAGGCTAAAGGTTAGGAAAGTTTTAAACAATGATTGACAGATAATGGCCCACATGGGCTGACAGGCAGCTAGCCAACAGAATGTAAACAAGTAGGATGATATAACAGATAACCAATGAAATGCTAAGTCTAAAAATAGATAGAGTTCCCAGGATAAAAGAAATGTTTACTTTTTTTGTGGAAAACAGAGGTAGACTCGCCTGAGAAGCGATATCTGTATAACACATGGCAGATTCCCTAACGGGACAGATAACAGTTTGAGTGTTTTTGTGGAAAACATAATTGTGGTCACGACGAGAACCAAAAATCACAGTCCTGTAAGTGAGAGGATAGGAACTAGAGTTATAATCTGCATTCCCGCCATAGTCTCCGAGTTAGCCAGGGAATTTAGCACTCAGGTATTATTATCTGGCTAAGTGTGCAAAATAACATTAAAAAAAAGTCAGCAAAGAAAGGAAAATTGAATGGTAATAAATTTAGGTTAGGAAAAATGGGGTTAGAGGATTTTGTTTTAAAATATCAGAATGGCCCTTGGAAGCCTGGTGCTTTTATTGGACCTGATGCATATCGCCAATTATATGAGCAATGGGATAAGCCTAATTAAAAAAGGAATCTGTACAGGAGGCCCAAACAAAAAGGAAAATAAAAGGCTGCCCTACAGGGTTAACAAAAATGCTTTAACACATGAAGCCCAGGCTATAGCCACGCAGAAAGAGGCAAGTGAGGCACACATAGACCAGGACAAGATAAGGTAGGAAGTGGCGGAGTGAAAACAAAAAGTGTTAGATGGGCAAGCTGCAGTGAGAGCTGTGCTTACAGATGTCGAGGAGGAAAATAAGCTTAGCCACGAGGCCTGTCAGTGCCAAAATTATGCTCTGAAAAGTGAGTTGCAAGTGAGAAAAGGAGCGAGAGTGGCAGCAAAGGGGCCACAAGGGAGAAATTGGGATGGTGATTTCCCCGGCTTGCACAATAAAGAGGAAGGGACCAATCCTTGGGTTAGGGATTCCTCCAATTTGTACAATGAGGGTGTAGCGCTCCTCTCCACCTGGTTACCTCCTTTAATGCCAATCCGCTTACAGGTTTCGATGAACAGGGCTGGGTTCTTTTGGATCCCGCCACCCATTCAGCAGGGTGTATCTTTTCTCTTTTTTTTTCCCCCTATGAAATTATATGGTGGTGCCTCCACCTCCCTCGCTTCTTCCTGGCAGGGTCACCAGGGCAGCTTGGGCAGAAAACTCCACCTACAGAGTAATCTCCACTTACTTGCCAGATAGTTGGAGACTTCCAAGAAATAACACAAACACATAAGAATATGTTCCACACAATAATTATCTTAAACAGGAGACAAATACAACATAACAGGGTGAAACACTATTTTTAGGGTCACCCGTGCCCACACTGAAAATACCTGTGACTCGATGGAACAAGTGTAAAATTAGTGTCCTGTTGGTACGCTGCATTTTGCAGGGGCCCTTGATGACCTATACAATTCTTCTCTGCAGTGGTTAACCAGTGTGGCTGACTGGGTTCAGTACAGTCCAAAATACAAAAGAAAGAGCGGCCATCCCGAAAAGGAAGATTGAGAAGGTATCAGTTTCCGACAATGGTCCTCAAAAAGAGGGGGCCAACAAAATAAAGGGAAGGTCAAAGTTCTAATAGGGGAAAATGGAGAGCCCTTGATTCATTCAGGAGTTTGGTTTGGAAGCGACTATTGTGATATGAGAGAAGGGACCAAACTGACAGGTTATCTATCCACTGCCGAGCTGCTCGAAGCTGAGCAGATCAGAAGGGAGCTGAACCCCACCATCAGAGAAGTAGCCTACGGAGGCCAGATGCCCCCAAGCTTTCCAGGGTCAACACAAGATCATGCCGATGGCATATTTTCATCAGGATACCTGGGGAGCCCTACAAAAGATGTGAAGCTTACTAATGGAAAATATTACAAGGATTTAATAAAGCAGAGAGTAAAATTCCATTTAAAAATAGTGGAGTGTATAGTTGTTTAAAAAGAATAATCAAATTATCTAGTTATCATTAGAAGTCTTACAGTTAGACTAGTAAGTAATCCCAATTCTCTGTCTTTACTTAGGATAGAGGAATTACCAGAAAAGAAAAGAATTCAGAGGAATGGACCAGGAGTTCCAGGAGCAGACAGTTTACAGATTCTGTTTATTTCAAGAGCACCCCCTCTTTAAAACTATGTCCAGGAATAGTAGCACAGCTCATGGTGGATTAGTGGGAAGGCCAATGACTCAAGTAGTCATTGAGGAAGGTGTTTATAGCCAGTGGTGCTATCTGAATAGGAGGCCACTTGCTCTCATCGAAGTGTCCCAGATAGTAACCAATGAATGTTTAGAAATGATTCCCCAGTATCCTGGAAGACAATATTTGGGATCAATGGATATAGAAGTTTAGTCCCCTTAAGTTCTTTTATGAGATTCCAGATAGGGACAAAAGATTTACAAGGATGATTTTTGTTAAAGAGCATAGGAAACTATGGTGTTATCGGTATTGATATTAAACAAAACCTCAATGTTACAATTGATTTAGTAAATAAAGGTTCTCTGGAAAGTTACACATTTTTACTAGTTGTGTATATTGTTACAATTGTTCTTTCATTATTTGTTTAAATAACAAACTATATTTAATAAAAGAAAGCTTTGGAAAAGAAGATGCGTAGTGTTGTTTTAAAATGAGGAATGGGATACCAAAAATCCAATGTGTATTGATGAATAAGAGGAATGTAATTTACTTTTTACACTAGGAGGGGATAAAACCTTTGTTTATTTGGAAGACGGAAGTGTGTTTTCATGTTAGAAAACCTAGTGACATAAGAATTAAAACAGAAAATGTCATGTATAGGTACAGGTATGTACCTTGTATACTAACCAAAGCATTCAGAGAATAAAAGCGGGACAACAAGAATATACCGTGCCCCTATTTAAAAAAAAAAATAACCAAACAAAAAAAACCCAACCAACAAACACAAAGAGCACAACCATTACAGCTCCAGAAGCATCTTGAGAAAAAATATTTGGGATTGTTAAGAGATACTAGTTTAGTTAAGAAATATTACCCCAAATTAACAATCAATTGAAAGTGAAAGATATCAAATTAAAAATGAAAATGTATTCATTAGGCTAGACTAGGTAAAAAGAAAGAAGAAACTAATAAAATAGCCCTGAGAAATGTGATCAATATTAAAAAAGAGAATAAAACTAAAATGGATCTTGCACCCACAAGAGTGACAGATAAAATAAAGCCAGTCCCACTATCTATGTATCGATCGATCGATAGATAGATAGATAGAAAAGGGGGGCATCAAAATGGTTTCACGTCTCTCAACTAAAGTAATAGGAGGAAGATTCTGAAAAGAATTGCAAATATAACTGTGTACCTAGTTGTTAATCGAATGTTTGGACTCCCGAGAGAAGTGAGAAGATTTTTCTATTATTTCTTTTATAGGTAAAAGAAGAACACGTCCGGACCCAGATGATACCAGATAAACCGCTGGGACTAGGTGATCCTAGTGTGCTGTTAAGGGGAAATTCGTATCCTAACTCAAAAAAATTAAATCGTGATTAATCGCAGTTTTAATCGCACTCGTAACAATAGAATACCAACTGAAATTTATTAAATATTTTGGATGTTTTCTACATTTTCAAATAGATTGATTTTGATTACAGCACGCGTTCTATTATTATTTTTATTACAAATATGTACCCTGTAAAACGATAAGCAAAAGAAATGGCATTTCTCAATTCACCTCATACAAGTATTCTAGTGCAATCTCTGTCATGAAAGTGCACCTTACAGGTGTAGAGGCATGTTCCAAAAAATAACTGCACTCAAAAGTAAAACAATGTAAAACTTTAGAGCCGACACGTCCACACGGTGCTACTTCTTGTTCAGCCAATCCCTAAGACTAAGAAGTATTTTTACATTGAAAGGAGATAATGCTGCCCACTTCTTATTTACAATGTCACCTGAAAGGGAGAACGGGCATTTGCATGGCACCGTTGTAGCCGGCGTTGCAAGATAGTCACGTGCCAGATGTCCGAAATATTTGTATGCCCCTTCATGTTTCAGCCACCATTCCAGAGGACATGGTTTCATTCTGATGACACTCCTTAAAAAGATGTCTTAATTAAATTCGTGACTGAACTCCTTGGGGGAGAATGGTATGTCTCCTTCTCTGTTTTACCCACATTCTGCCCTATGTTTCATGTTCTAGCAGTCTCGGATGGTGACCTAGCATGCTGTTCGTTGTAAGAACACTTTTACTGCAGATTTGACAAAATGCAAAGAAGGTACCAATGTGAGATTTCTAAAGATAGCTACAGACCTCAAGCCCAAGGTTGAAGAATCTGAAGTGCCTTCCAAAACCTGAGAGGGACAAGGCGTGGAGCATGCTTTCAGAAGTCTTATAAGAGCAACACTCCGATGCAAAAACTACAGAACCCAAACCACCAAAAAAGAAAATCAAACTTCTCCTGGTGGTATCGACTCAGGAGGTGAAAATGAGCATGCGCCAGTCCTCACTGCTTTGGATCATTATGGAGCAGAACCCGTCATCAGTATGGATGTACGTCCTCTGGAATGGTGATCAAAGCATGAAGGCACATATGAATCTTTAGCACATCTGGCATGTAACTATCTTGTGACGCCAGCTGCAACGGTGCCATTTGCACGTTTAACTTTCATGATAAAGAGATTGTACTACAGTACTTGTAGGAGTACTTGTATGAGGTATTGAAAATTACTATTTCTTTTGGGGTTTACTGCAAATATTTGTTAGAAAAATATGAAAAATATCAACTGAGCACTGCACACTTTGTATTCTACATTGTAACTGAAATCAATATATTTGAAAATGTAGAAAACATCCAACAATATTTCAATGAATGGTATTCTATTATTGTTCAACACCGCAATTAATCGCAACTAATTTTTAAAATTTCTTGACAGCCCTACTTCCTAAACAAACGAAGGATCCCCAAACTTTTTGGTTTGCATTAGCCCCAAAGGACATAAAAACGTGCTTATTGTAGAGGCTTTGATTATAGAGGCTTTATTATCGAAGCTTTTCATGTGTGTTTCTCTTGGGGCTAATGCAAGCCAAACATGTCCTAGCAATTAAACCCATTTCAGCTCCCAGCCCTACACTCTGGAGTAACAAAAGACAATGCCATTGCCTCTCCTAGCAACCACACCCAAATCATCACCCAAACAGACAAAACTAATTCAACTTCCCCTCCCACCAAAAAAAAAAAAATTACTCCTAAAAAAAGCAACTCCTCCAACTCCCCCAAACTCACCCCAATCACAAAAAGGAAATTCACTCTCCCTCTTGTAGCCCATAGAACCAGCTTTAACATTTATTTTAATTGGCAGTAACAAAAGGAACCTACAGGCTTCTAGCCTACAAGACACTGGCTGCAGCAGTTAGCATAAGGCTTGAAGCCTTCCAAGTCTGGCTCAGATAAATGGCTGAACGGTTGCCCTTAAGTTTGGGGGAACTGGGAACAGAGTTTGAAGGGAGAAGTCGGTCCATAACAACACCAGCGACCCACACGAACATGAGCTAACACCAGCTTTTGGATATCTTAGGATAGAACATCTGCAGAAGTCTGACCAAAACAGTGCCATGGCAACGAATTGATGTCTCTTACAAAAAGCTGAGATCGTTAATAAACTAACCTAGAGGAGAAGGGCAACCCAACGTGAGCAGAGCGAGGACATTCAAATAAGGAAGAGGCACGAAACTCCCACTGAATATACATCGGACATCAGCATAACATATGATCAAAGTTGTTACCCAGCCTGCCTGCAGGAGGAAAGAGAAATGTAGCCCTTGGGAGATACTAGGATGATAGCCACTGGTGATGATAAGGAAGGTGATGGCTAGCATATCAGGTTGTTCTCCAAGGATGGTGTGAGTATATGGATGTTCAGATGTACATTCTGTATCACCTCTATCTACCTTGCTGGGTTAGAGTGTTTGTGACTTTGCTAAATGTATTAACTACTGTAAATGCGGAAGGGTTCCTAAAATGTAAGTGTTGCAACTGTGCACATCAGGGTTCCCAACTAAATAGGAATTTTAATCATACTAGGCCTGATCTTGGGACAAGAACCTGTCAAACCTCAGAGAGAGAACTGGGAATTCTGAAGTAATCAATAGAATTAAGAGAAGATTCATAGATTGGGCCAAACCCCTCTCCCTACTTCTCACCAGTGATCCAAATCAATTGAACTCTGCTCTCAATGCACCCCTAGAGCACAAAATAATTATTTGGCCCTCCCCCAAAGCATCCTAGGAATGAAAAACACACTGCTTTACCTAAAAAGAAGAGTCTAGGTGCTTTTATCCCCATTCCATCCCTGGGGCAGGGTTGTTCATTAACTTTGGCAAGTCACAGACAACCAGGAGCATAACTACAATGGGAAACCAGCTCTCCTGATTCTCAAGCTCCTCTTCCAAACTCCGCTAGAATTAACTACGGTCCCAGATGTTACTAAATCGGAGGCTGAATGCAGACAGACACAACAGAAGCCAGGTACTTTATGCTCCCTGTGCTAAGCTCTCAGGATCATAAATTCAAAAAAAGGGCCTCGGTCACTTGAACGAAAGAAGCATCACTCTCAGATCTCCTTAACATTTGGGCTTTTATCCTCTTTCTGGGCTAGAGAGGGCAAGATAATCACAAAAACTTGGGCAGACCAAGCAGGGATGCACACATACATAAGACCCAACATATTCCCCTGGTAGGAGTTAGCACCTAGTTGTCATGGCGATTGTGGTACAGCTTTCATTATGGCATCACCGGGCTCACACATAGCTACTGGGGCACTGAGCTCAAGTCAGTGCTCAACTTGGCCTCTGGGAGAACTGGTTGGCGCTGAGGATATTTCAATCAGTGTGAGACTTGGCAGACAGGCCTGTGATAGAAGTAAGTGAATTTTTCAGATGGCCAATGTAACACAGCAGTGTAAGCTATATACTAATTGAGTTGTGGTTTCACAGGGTCTCAGACTAGTTAGGAAGTTCTTAAAACATTTCTTCTGTCCTTGTCAAGCTACACTATGCCCATGTAACACACAAGGAATAAATACAAGCTTGTAACTCAGCATGTGAGCAATTTTAGCAGAATGTCCACTGGCATGGTGAGTCCAACTATAGTATAGTCAGTCAGAGTTCTCTGCTCACTGATACATTTGGACAATAAAATCCAAAATCCCATTGACTTTAATCAGATTGTGGCTTTCAGAAAATGTCCACATTTTGGGTCTGTGGGGGGGGGGCTGTACTACATCTGGAGATTCAGCAGGAATTCTCACTCATTTGGGCTCTGGTGGGTAGATTCGGGATTAAGCAAAACTCCTCACTCACTTCAGGCATTGATTAACATTAATTTTGGCAATCCTCGACCTTTGAGGTGTCTCACTTTATTCATCCTGAAAACGGGGATAATGGTAAGTATTTAAAAGTTATGAATTAATTATTCTTTGGCATTTTGAGGTCCTTGAAAGCACAATGTTTTGTTATCTAAGGGCTAATTCCAAACCAATTGCATTCATTCAATGGTGATCCTATGGACTCCAGTGAACTTTCAATCACACCCTTAGTGTAGAAAATGTTATTAATATCATCTATATTTATTCACAGAAACAGAAAGTGATTTCTTTCATAGCTGATAAATATCCTAATATCATCACTGAGTCTCTGTTTATCCATCTTTAAAACAGAGATAATAGTTACCTACTCCACAGTGTACATTCTGGCTTAATAATTGTTGCCACTTTTAAGAATCTTGGAAGCAATTAGTTGCTAGCTGAGTGCAGGCACTTTGACTAGTATCAAAAAAGTCCTTCTTGAAAAGTTCGGTCTTTAAGGACATTTATCAATATTTCCTTAAAGACACCAACCCTTTTGTAAGTTCCTATTGGGCTTTGACTGGACTAGTCTCTAGAGAGGGCACTATGATCACAAAGGCTTGTGTAGGCAGGGCAAGGCTGTATGTCCATTGCCCTTTTATGGAGATCAGACCTGGTTGGCATGGCACACCCCTCATTATGAAGTCCCCTGGCCCAAGACCAGCCATCAGTGCATTCAGCTCAGGTCAGTGCTCAGCTTTGTATCAGGAAGAGCTGATTAGTGGGTTGCTGAATTGTAGCTATTTTAGAAGTTCTGCCCGCTTCCTGGGTTAGGGATTTCAGACATACTCATGAGATACCTAAGGCAGCTCCTAGATGATCTGAGGGCAGCACCCTGTGTATTATCCAGTTCTGTGGTGCATGATGGGTACATCTGGGAAAGGACTGGTCAAAGAGCACATGCTGGAATGCAGCCCCTAGGGCTGCATATGATGACGTTTCTTTACATAAGGGCTCTGGGAGAGTTAACGGCCACAGCGAGGCAGAGGAGTTATTTCACTCTTGGTTGAAAATGCTGGTTTGTCATTTATTTTGTGGGACATTAACTGAATTGAAAAAGCAGCTGGTGTGTGGGGTAAAGAAGCTACATGCCTTTCCAAGGGCTACCAGCCTAATTTTGGACTTCTCCTGAAGGAACTAGCAGAGCAGTCCATTGTCACACTTGCTCACTGGGGGCTTCTGAAGAGAAGGATTTCCATATTTCTGTTGTATGAGAGATATGGAAACAGTTTGACTACCAGGCCCAGCTGCACAAATCACATCATTTCAGATTCTCCACTATATGAATCTCCCATCAATTCAACTAACTCCGTTCTTCTTTATATATTCTCCATGGACCAACAGAAGTAAACACAGCCCTTTCTGATGGTTTGAAGAAATAAACTCAGTACAAAGCAAAGCAGTATCGAGAAAGTACATGAAAGGGAACTCTCTTACAAGATCATCTACAGTGTGGAAAATAGAGAATACACTAATTTAAATCATTTCTCAAGATCTCCAGTGATGGAACCTCAATTCCTATTCTAGGCAATTTACTCCTTTTGTCAGAGATTGCCGTTTAACTCCCTAGAAAATTTGATTAATGTCTAGTGTGAATGTCTCTTTTTATCCAGTTACAATCGGAGTACCATCAGAGGAGGATGGATTACGTGAAATCAACGCTGGATTCTTGGTAAGAAAAGAGTTTTGCATTACACACATTATATCGTGTGGGCGGTCGGGAAAGATGAGCGTCAAAGTCGCATAGTTAAGCCAACAGTCTCCGAATGGCACAGAGGCTGACAGCTTCCCAGATAACCCTGCAGGCAGCTCTTAGTATAGAACGAATCATGTCTCCTTCTTAATCTGTCTCCTTCTTAATCTCTTGACTGTTGTGTTGCTGAATGTCTGGGTTCCTCTCAGAGATCCCGTTCCTCAATATCCTTTTTCTAGGTACCTGAAAGGTGCATTAAGCCACCTTTTTCAATGGGGTTTCCCGTTCAATATTAGAGTCAGCAATGATTTAGCTCCTCTACTCTTCACTGTTTTCCTTCTAGCACTGTCCCTAAATTGCTGTGCTTATTGATACTTTATTATTATTATCGGGAACTCACTACTAATATTTTGTTGTTTCCATTTTATTTAGGATGAAGGCGCCATCGAGGCCAGACCCCATCTCCGCAGTAAATTTGCTGCATCCTCTGGCCCTCACTGCCTTCTTTATGCCCAGTGAAGGCGCCTTATATGCCACAAAGGCATATCAAGCCTCATTCAGCAGGTAATTCTGGGATCAGCTTCCTCCTCCCCTGAGTATCCAGCACTTCGGGGAGCCGAACTCCCACCATTCGGAAAGTGTGGATGCAGCAGTCATTGAAAAACACTTCCCACAGGCAGAGATCTCTATCCTGCCTAGACCCCAGTCAAGTCTGGGTTTAAAATACTCTGGGAGGGCTCAGGCCCTCAGCATTGGACTCGCTTTTCAAGTGATGAGGCTCCTCTTCAAAGAGGAGAAAGAAGGGAGTCAGGGACAGAAAATGAAGTACTCGCATCTCTAGGTTGATGACAGTTTCACTGTTTGTGTTTCACTGTAGACTGTAGGGCAGGCTCAAGGTGAGGAAGACAACTACTATGTTGTCAGGGTCTTTATCAAGCCATTTCTACTGTCCAGTCTGGGGAAGGAGCATCGTGATCTGGCCTCATGCACATTGCAGGCCACAGAACCGCCAACCCACTCCTGTAATAGGCCCCTAATCACTGACTGAGTTACTAAGGTGTGATGGAACAAAGCACCTGCTGTGATGGCTGAAGGCCATGGAGGGGTTAGGCAGCCATTGGAGAGGAACACCAGTGAGTCTCTCGCCCAATGACGTGATATGAGACTTTGGAGATACTTAGGAGATGGGTTTCCAAAATAGGCTTTGATATTTCTGCTAGTTAATAAAATACAGCTTTCATTGGAAAACGGAAGGAAATTGGATTAACAGGGATCTTACTGGGAGGTGGGATCATGTGGTGTTGTTAACATGGATCATATCATATGGGGAAGCAGGAGATAGAGAAGGGAATTGCTCCCCTGATGCTAATATTTCCTTGTCGTTCATTTTATTTTAGGATGAGTGCTCCCTCCTGGGCCTCTTTAAGAAATGACCTTCCTTTTCCTGCCCCCGGTCTGTCAGAGGCACAGATCTACAGCCAGTACATAGCTTTGCTGGAAGAGAGTGGACCCTCTGCCAGAGAGTGAGCATTAGGATTCTTTGTCTGTGTGCACATGGAGAGGGAGGGCAAGTGGGTAGATGTACATATACATACAAGGTTTTGAGTGCAGACATGGAATACGGTTGCCACCCTTCTAAAAAAATGCACTCACAAGACAAATTCTCTGCAGTTGTTTTAGGAAAGATGGGGTTTTGTCTGACCACCAACAGGCCCCAAACATTCTTCCTCCTCTTAACATCTTCTTGCAATGCAAACAGTCCTTTTCCTCCTTCCCAACATCATCCTGCTACTATCTGTGTAGTGATAGTCCTATTCTCTCCTATCCCTTTCCTTTGCTGAGTGGGAAATGTCTTTTTTTTATTATATCATTTGTGCAATGCTTCGATGGCTCAGTCATTGCTATGGCAAGCAAGTTAACTGCCAATGTCTGCAGTTGGATCTGCCCTGTTCCTTACTATCCTGAATAACTAAGAACTGAAAAGGAGAGTTAGGTGGAGGAGTTTGAACAAAAATGGTAGCATCCAAGAAACAACTATGGAATCTTTCAATTAATATCCGCTGGGAAGATTACAGGATTGTCTGTGAGCTTGTAGCTACAGGCCAGGGAGGGTGGAGGGAGCTGTGAACACCCTGAATTTGCACAGAGTCAGAGGGTGCCCCTAAAGGGACAATGTGGCAAGTGAGCTCTAGATGACGAGGAGAAGAAATAAAAACATGTCAACTCTTAAATGTGGTGTGGATTTTCCATGACTCACACCCTCTCATGCCTCACTTTAGCCCATTGAATGGTGGGGTTCGGAAAGAAGAATGGAGAGGGCTGGGAACTGGCCAGCAGCACCATGGGAGAATGCAATAATTGCCGTTATTTTTACAGACACCCCAGCTTGGTCCACTCTTAATGTCAAGTCCCTCTGAAGGACAAGCTATTGAGCTCAAACCATGTCCCCCGATCTCCTCAATTCGGTAGCAGCTGTCTTCCCCATCTAATGAATGCCTTCTCTCTTTTTTCAGCAACTCTGCGCAGCCAAAGAGCAGCCATATTACTTCCTCTCCTTTCAGAGGGTCAGGAGGTAAGTGATTTCTACAGTTCTCTAGGGGAGGATTGAACTGGATGACTGAATGTGCTGTTTGCTGCACCTTCTTGCATTTTCAGAGGATGTCTTTTTTTAGCAGCAGCAGCATTCAGTTTGCTGAACGATTATGAAACATTTAGTGCTTCTTAAAATCTCCTTGTGCCTCTTTGGAGGCACATCCTGCATTTCCAGCCACAACAAACTAGAACTATATTTCAGAGAAGACAAAGAGGATGAAATGTTGACTGTGTGACCCACTGCCATTATACTATAGGGGGAGGTGGAAGAGAACTTGCAAACATCCAACCCCACAGCTTGACATGCCCTCCACAGCAGTTCTCTATTCCCATGCTAGGCAGCTACCACCAGTGGCCATTTGGAGACAGACAAGGGAGATCTGTCTGCTTGCAGGAGATGCAACATAATTAGTATCAAACCAGCCTCACTTTTCTCAGCATTGTTTCCTTCCTTACACTGCCAGGATTGGTTTTGCTCTAAAGAGAAGTGATGCTTTACAACCAAATCACTAAGGGTGTTTGGTACACATGAGATGTAAATAGTATAAGAAAGAGCAAACCATCTTTTGCTGAGTTATTATGGGCAGGGATAACTGAGAAATATGTACAGTCATTAATGAAGATGAGAATGAGGAATTCAGCACTTCAGTCACTAAGGTGATTTCTTTTTCTAACACCACTTTAGAATCAAGGGAGCTGCGTGAGCGCCTGTAGGTCTTCTAGGCGGAGAATTATACCAAGTGAATGTGTCAACATTTGAGAAGGAACCCCTCTCCCAAAACACTTGATGTTTAGCAGACTAATATACTTCTAGGTTGTGTGACATTAACTCTGCTTTCCCTTCTCTTTCAGGCTCCTCATGGAAATCCATGGGTCCAGCCCGCCTTTAAAGTAAGTAGCAATGACTGGTGCCCAAGGGGAGGGAGAGAGGATGTAAAAGATCAAGCAGGATCCTATTTCTTACTGGGGACCCTGCAGGTCTTCTCGGTGGAGAATTATACCAAGTGAATGTGTCAACATTTGAGAAGGAACCCCTCTCCCAAAACACTTGATGTTTAGCAGACTAATATACTTCTAGGCTGTGTGACATTAACTCTGCTTTCCCTTCTCTTTCAGGCTCCTCATGGAAATCCATGGGTCCAGCCCACCTTTAAAGTAAGTAGCAATGACTGGTGCCCAAGGGGAGGGAGAGAGGATGTAAAAGATCAAGCAGGATCCTATTTCTTCCTGGGTCCCACAGCCAAGGGACATTCCAACTCTCTCTCAGATCATCTCTTTTCCCAGTTTCCAGCAGGTCATCTTCATGGAATGCTCTCCCCAGTTCATTGAAACACAGTAGAGAGGCTTCCATCAGGGTTTTTATTCCTATCCTTTTCTAAATATTGTCTCAGAGGAGGCTGTTGTACCATAGCTGGTTATAGTTCTATGGGTATCTATACACCACACAGTGCTAATACCATGGGGAATGGCCTTTGTACAAAGAAATCCATTTAAAAGAGAAGGAAAAAGCCATTTGTCCCTGATGTCTCATCATAGCAAAGACTCTGAAACTTCCTTCTTTTTAAAGCTATTACTAAGTTCCTGTTTGTTGCTTTTTGTCTTCCCAGCAGTCACCAGATGAGAGACTACACACCACCAGGGATGGTCCCCGTGGCCATGCCGTTTCAAATTCCACCACATGATGTCTGGCAGGTAAACTATACTGCAGTTCTGAGCCTTCCCTGCAAACTCTATACTATACCAGCACAAAAAAAAAGCTGCTATCGGGGATCAAAATCCATCTGCATTCTCTCCGTTCAAAACCAGTGCTACTGGACGGCATCAGTCGTGTTAGTCTGTAGCCGCAAAAGATCAGGAGTACTTGTGGCACCTTAGAGACTAACACATTTACTTGAGCATAACCTTTTGTGGGTTACAGCCCACTTCATCGGATTCATGAGGTGGAAAATACAGTAGGAAGATAGATATAGATATATATTCAAAGAGAAGAAAAAACTTTTTGTAGTGGTAATCAAAATGGTCTATTTGCAGCAGTTGACAAGAAGTTGTGAAGACCAGTGTTTGTCGGGGGGGGGGAGAGAATAAACATGGGGAAATTGTTTTACCTTGTGTAATGACCCATCCACTCCCAGTCTTTATTTAAGCCTTATTTAATGGTTTGTGTCCATTTCTTCTTTTCCGTAGAGACTGTCCGGTTTGGTCAATGTACATGGCAGAGGGACACTGCTGGCACATGATGGCATATATCATATTGGTAGATGTGCAGGTGAACGAGCCTCTGATAGTGTGGCTGATGTGATTAGGTCCTATGATGTTTCCCCTGAGTAGATATGTGGACAGAGAGTTGGCAAGGGGCTTTGTTGCAAGGATAGGTTCCTGGCTTAGTGTTTTTGTCGTGTGGTCTGCGGTTGCTGGTGAGAATTTGCTTCAGGTTCGGGAGCTGACTGCAAGCAAAGACTGGCCTGTCTCCCAAGATCTGTGAGAGTGATGGATCATCCTTCAGGATAGCTTGTAGATCCTTGATGATGTGCTGGAGAGGTTTTAGTTGAGGGATAATGGGGCGGCTACTGGTGTTCTGTTACTTCCTTTGTTGGATCTGTCCTGTAGTAGGTGACTTCTGGGTACTCTTCTGGCTCTGTTTATCTGTTTCTTCACTTCAGCAGGTGGGTATTGTAGTTATAAGAACACTTGATAGAGATCTTGTAGGTTTTTGTCTCTGTCTGATGGGTTGGAGCAAATGCGATTGTATCGTAGAGCTTGGCTGTAGACAATGGATCGTGTGGTGTGGTCTGGATAAAAGCTGGAGGCATGTAGGTAAGTAGAGCGCTCCGTAGGTTTCCGGTATAGGGCGGTGTTTATGTGACCATCGCTTATTAACCCTGTAGCGTCCAGGAAGTGGATCTCTTGTGTGGACTGGTACAGGCTGAGATTGATGGTGGGGTGGAAATTGTTGAAATCCTGGTGGAATTGCTCAAGGGCTTCTTTTCCATGGGTCCAGATGCTGAAGATGTCATCAACGTAGCGCAAGTAGAGCAGGGGCGTTAGGGGACGAGAGCTGAGGAAGCGTTGTTCTAAGTCAGCCATAAAAATGTTGGCATACTGTGGGGCCATGCGGGTCCCCATAGCAGTGCCGCTGATTGGAAGGTATATGTTGTCCCCAAATGTGAACTAGTTATGGGTGAGGACAAAGTCACAAAGTTCGGCCACCAGGTTTGCCGTGACTTAGAACAAGTGCAAGGAAAGCAGGGGCGTTAGGGACGAGAGCTGAGGAAGCGTTGTTCTAAGTCACGACAAACATGGGGGCCGAACTTTCTGGCTTTTTCCTCACCCATAACTATTTCACATTTTGGGACAACATACCCCTTCCAATCAGCGGCACTGCTCTGGGGATCTACAACCTCTCCTGAAGGATGATCCATCACTCTCACAGATCTTGGGAGACAGGACAGTCCTGGCTTACAGACAGCCCCTCAACCTGAAGCAAATTCTCACCAGCAACCACAGACCACACAACAAAAACACTAACCCGGGAACCTATCCCTGCAACAAAGCCCTTTGCCATCTCTGTCCACATATCTATTCAGGGGACATCATCATTGGACCTAATCACATCAGCCACACTGTCAGAGGCTCATTCACCTGCACATCTACCAATGTGATAAATGTCATCATGGGCCAGCAATGTCCCTCTGCCATGTACATTGGCCAACCCGGACAGCCTCTACGGAAAAGAAGAAATGGACACAAATCAGACGTCAAGCATTATAACATTCAGAAACCAGTCGGAGAACACCTCAGTCTCCCTGGTCACTCGATTACAGACCTAAAAGTCGCAAAATTACAACAATAAAACTTAAAAACAGACTCCAGCCAGAGACTGCTGAATTGGAATTAATTTGCCAAATGGACACCATTACATTAGGCTTAAATAAAAACGGGGAGTGTATGAGTCATTACATAAAGTTTTGATTACCACTACAAAAAGTTCTTCTCTCTCCTGCTGGTAATAGCTCATCTTAAGTGATCACTCTCATTACAGTGTGTATGGTAACACCCATTGTTTCAGGTTCTCTGTGTTTATATATCTATATCTATCTTCCTACTGTATTTCCACTACATGCATGCGATGAAGTGGACTGTAGTCCACGAAAGCTTATGTTCAAATAAATTTGTTAGTCTCTAAGGTACCACCAGTACTCCTGTACTTTTTGCAAATATAGACTAATATGGCTGCTATTCTGAAACCTGTCATTATGCAAGGCACTGAATTCAGCCATATGGAGTGGAAATTCATCAATTTCATAAAATCTCGCACAGATACAGACAGACATCATCTTTCTTTCCAAATGCAAACGGATGGACATCATATCAAAAGGACTGAGGGTAAAAAATCCATTACAATCGACGTATCACACAGACTATGCTGACAGATTGTGCCACACACTCTCAAAGAAACTGCGGAACCACCTGACCATCATCCTATACAGCAAACAGGGAAAGATTAAGAATGAACTCTCCAAACTGGATACTCTCATCAAAAACCAACCTTCCACACAAACTTCCTCGTGGCTGGACTTTACAAAAACTAGAGAAGCCATTTACAACACACACTTTGCTTCTCTACAGAGGAAAAGGATACTCAACTAGCTAAACTAACTACATACCACAAGGGGCCACAACAGTGGATCCTTAACCCACCCAGCAATATTGTTAATCTTTCCAGCTATTCTCTTAGCCCAGCAGAAGAGTCTGTCCTATCTCGGGGCCTCTCCTTCTGACCCTCCACTCATTGTTTCATGTTCTCTGTGTATAGATAGATAGATAGATAGATAGATAGATAGATTAGATAGATATCTTCCTCCTGTATTTTCCCCTGCATGCATCCCATGAAGTAGCATGTAAAAGCTTATGCTCAAATAAATTTGTTACTCTAAGGTGCATAAGTTCTCCTGTTCTTTTTGAGGATAACTAATCAATCTCTGCACTAGGAATGCTGTAAGATGCTTCTCTCTGCTAGGACAGAAAACTCGGCTTTGCTAAAACTACAGTAACCACACTGCAGTGAGTAGCCTGTCCTCACGGAGCCAACAGTTCACTTCCTTGAGCACCCCCAACTTAGGTCATAACCACACTGCACATACTCCTCTCCTCCTTCCCCAGCCACCTGTACAGTTTGCCCTCTGTCTATTCCAAGTTCTGGAACGGAAGTAAGTTATCTTGTCAGCAAACACCCCCCCCCCACCATCTTAACAGGGTGGCATTGTCTGATGCTCAAACTCATGCTGCAGCATTTTCAGTGCAGGGTGTCCTATCTGATCGAGATATCCGCTGTCAGGCTCAGGGTATAAGTACTTCTTGTCAGAAGCCTTCCAATGCTCCCTGAAACAGCAGGTGGCTATGAGGAGGGTTTTCCTCACTCTGTTCTCCTGTTTTAAAATGTGAAGGAAACATTCAAGAACAGCAGTGCTGTTACAAGACTCGCTCTTCCAGAGACACCTCCTCATGACAGGGCCCAGCACTGCAGCAACTTCAGCCCATCTCCTCCTTCACACTCTGGTTGTCTAGGATGGGGACTCGGCCCTCCAGCCAGGTCACATTCAATTCCATCCCCTTTCTGAGGTAACCAAAGTCCAAACCAAATGATATAGCCCACAAATCAAAAGCAATAAGCAAGATCTTCTACCCAACCTGGGCCCATCATTAGTTCCACTAGCCACATTAACAGAACATAAGCTCTACCATTCTTGAGCTCAAGTCTCTACAAACGTTTCACCGCCAGATACCCCTCCCATGTTCCACAGTTTTTCCCGCTGGGGGCTGGCTGGGGGCAGGGGGTGGCAGGGGCTGGCTGTGGGTAGCTGTGGGCAGGGGGGCGGCTGTGGGCAGGGGTGGGGCAGGGGTGGCTGGGGCTGGCTGGGGGCAGGAGCTGGCTGGGGGCTGGCTGGGGCAGGGGTGGCAGGGGCTGGCTGGGGCAGGGGCTGGCTGCGGGTAGCTGCGGGCAGGGGCGGCTGGGGCAGAGGGTGGCAGGTGCTGGCTGCGGGTAGCTGCGGGTGGCTGTGGGCAGGGGCGGCTGTGGGCAGGGGCTGGCTGGGGGTAGCTGGGGTAGGGGTGGGGCAGGGTTGGCTGGGGCTGGCTGGGGGCAGGGGCTGGCTGGCTGGCTGCGGGCAGGGGCTGGCTGCGGCTGGCTGCGGTGGCTGGGGGCAGGGGCTGGCTGGGGCTGGGGGCAGGGGGTGGCTGTGGCAGGGAAGGCGGGGGAGGGGCGCAGATACTCACACAGGGGGGGGGTGCTGGGAGCAGCAGGACGCAGCCTGGGACTCACCAGGCAGCAGCAGGAGTCCCAGGGCCAGACGTCCAAAGAGCAGGAGCAGCAACAGGGCCAGGAGGCAGCTCACATGGCTCTGGCAGCACAGCGCAGCGCCCCCCGGCGGCCGGGAGGAGGAATTACAGGCTTCCCAGGCAGAGCCCATCAAAGCTTCCCTCGCAGGGAAGCTAGTTAACAAGCGGTTCTAAAACCGCTTCTAAATTTAACAACGGGTTCGCGTGAACCGGTGTGAACCGGCTCCAGCTCACCCCTGCTTGTTGGCCAACTCAGCAGTTCCCAATACTGTTATAAACTAACCTTGTTGGGGCCTTTCCCCAATACCACTCTGCATCTGATCTTGCTGCACAGTCAATAAGTTCAGATGGCGTGAGCCCAACAGAGACAGACGTCCTCACGGACAGTCCTCCTCCGATACCCCAATAGAGATTTCAAAAGGTCTCATACCTCTCATGTGGCGCCATGGGGTTTGAAGGGGAATGATCCGTAGTAGCCGTCTGTGGGTCCGTGGGTGTTGCCATCCCGGACGAGCCCCCAAATTGTCGGAGAAAAACTCAGTTCTCGCTTTTTCTTTTGGGTGCAGCAAAATCAAATACTTTATTATTTCTCCAGTAATAACAATGTAGGGAGAGAGTGCCATAGGACACAGGGTCGCCCCAGTCCCGGACAGGTCTCTCAACTGGTAAACAATTACAGCAAGCCTTTATACTTTTGTTACAGACAATAACTAGCAATAATACAGACAATAAAGAGCAACAACTTCATTTTGTTTATACATAAGCCATTCTGCTATCTTGTTTTCTCACTCCTAGAAGACACCAGGCTGCATATTTGGTTATCAGTTACAAGGTCGTAATAACTTTTTACACAGTTCTTTCCCTCTGCCTCACACTATCCTTCCTTCTAGAAGTCTCACGTCATTAGGGTTACAGCTGGGCTAACTCTTGCTAACTGACTGACATGCATTAAGATCCCCGTCAAATCCTTATTAATTCTTTCCCTGCTTCCACACCCTTTACTGGCAATCCAGCAGGTCCAGGAGTTAGCAAACTCCGTGGGGAAAAAAAGGGAGGGGATCGGGGGTTCCCTAGCTCGAGGTTTGCTGCCATGTTGGATTGCGATTCTTACCACAGCAGGTTCGCTTACTCACCAGATCAGCGGTCGGGGTCACCAGTGTTGTCAGAAGTGTTGTCAGAGTGCTACCAGTGTGGTGCTCTGCTTTCTCCAATGTTGATATCACTCGGCTGTGTGCGTGTGTTCCCTCTGTGTGCTGCCCCAGCTCTGCGCAGATAGCTGACACAGCAGACCCGACGAGAACCCCCAATAACCACAGAGTCCAGTAAGATGTAAAGTCACGTTGACTAGGTTTATTGCAACCTCGGACACAATTGCAGTTCCCTGTAGGTTTCTTAGCCTAACTCAAGGCATACTACAAGTAAGTGCCTCTTGGCAATGGACCCGGCTCAGTCAGTGGCGGGACTTTCCACTGCCCCCTCGGCCAGACAAAGACACCGCCCCAGGGATGCATTCTTATACACAGATACAAACAAGTTACACATCACACCTGACGTATGAGGTACAATCCCTCCACGTAGCAAGGTACAACCCCTCTACGTATTAAGGTGCTGCCTTCCACCTTGTACATGTTGGTTCGATCAAAACAACTCTATCCATCATATTACCCTTTTGCCCCCGTCCTTGGGATGGGCCAGCCTGTTCTTTGTTATCTGTGTGGAATGTGCAAGTATGTGAATGTTCTGATATCTAGTGTTCAGTACCTTTTAGGTACGTATCTTCTTGAAGCATCAGCCCTTTCCTTGCCAGTTTCTGTGAGCAGGGCCTGCTTCTGGCTCACAGCTTAACTTTGCTTTATGTTAGCAAAGTCTTGACCATTACTTTAGTTTAGGCCTCAGGCCTCATACCAGGCCTCTGATACCAAGGTTTATATCTCAGGGCCTCCTCTTACTACATGGGGAAGAGGGGAACATGACAGATGGCTTTGATTAAGTATTTTTCTTTTTATTTCATTACCTTTATTTAGCATTGAGTGAAGACACTATTGCATGTCTTGTCTCGGCAGAAGAGAGATACTGACGTGGTTAAACCACAAAATTCTGTAACTGCTGCTCACAGCCCGAGATGGGTGTGCACGTGCCACCCAAATAAATATTGCTACTAAAATGTTCTGATTACAATGCAGGGACACAGCTCTGTCGACTGCATTAATTATTATTGTTAATTATTATTTATTATTAGGATAGAAATGTACAAAGCCTGGTCTATTTGGAGCAATTTTCAAATTTGTCAGGATACTATTGATTTTAAAATCCTATTTTATTCTCTAAATTTTTAAGCATTTAAATGAAGTATAAATCAGCTGAATTCATTTTGGGACAATGGTGCAACAGGACTGGGGCTCCCCTACTACATTCTGAAATTGCTAAAAGAGCTAAAATTACTGAGCTGAGATCACTGAGTGCTCTGTTAACTAGTGGAGGAGCCTGAAGATATATTGCTAAGTGGCTGGCAGAGCGGAGCAGTTTGCAGGAGGGTTGGAGCAGCCCACGGAACAGTGAGCAGAGCGGAGCAGTTTGCGGGGACGACTGGAGCTGGAGGAGCGGATCGGCTGGTGGAGCGGAGCCATTCATGGTGAAGGCTGCAGCAGATCTCCATGGAGAGGCGGGGCAGACAGCCTCGGACCACGTAAGGTGCCTCTTAACACCTCGTGTGCCCCACCCTTCCTTTTCACCCAGGCTGGGGGGGTAAAACTCTGGAGATGAACTTTTGAACTCTGGGGCGGCACTGACCAGGGACAAAGACTTTTGGCTTGTTGGACATTGGGGTGATTGGACTTAAGACCCTGAGGGGAAAAGGAATGTAGGTAAAGGAATGTAGGAATGTAGCCGCTGAATGTAGGTAAAAGGGTCATAATGTATGTGAATGTAGGTAAAAGGGTCATAACTGAATGAATGTAGGCTAAAGGTTAGGAAAGTTTTAAACAATGATTGACAGATAATGGCCCACATGGGCTGACAGGCAGCTAGCCAACAGAATGTAAACAAGTAGGATGATATAACAGATAACCAATGAAATGCTGAGTCTAAAAATAGATAGAGTTCCCAGGATAAAAGAAATGTTTACTTTTTTTGTGGAAAACAGAGGTAGACTCGCCTGAGAAGCGATATCTGTATAACACATGGCAGATTCCCTAACGGGACAGATAACAGTTTGAGTGTTTTTGTGGAAAACATAATTGTGGTCACGACGAGAACCAAAAATCACAGTCCTGTAAGTGAGAGGATAGGAACTAGAGTTATAATCTGCATTCCCGCCATAGTCTCCGAGTTAGCCAGGGAATTTAGCACTCAGGTATTATTATCTGGCTAAGTGTGCAAAATAACATAAAAAAATGTCAGCAAAGAAAGGAAAATTGAATGGTAATAAATTTAGGTTAGGAAAAATGGGGTTAGAGGATTTTGTTTTAAAATATCAGAATGGCCCTTGGAAGCCTGGTGCTTTTATTGGACCTGATGCATATCGCCAATTATATGAGCAATGGGATAAGCCTAATTAAAAAAGGAATCTGTACAGGAGGCCCAAACAAAAAGGAAAATAAAAGGCTGCCCTACAGGGTTAACAAAAATGCTTTAACACATGAAGCCCAGGCTATAGCCACGCAGAAAGAGGCAAGTGAGGCACACATAGACCAGGACAAGATAAGGTAGGAAGTGGCGGAGTGAAAACAAAAAGTGTTAGATGGGCAAGCTGCAGTGAGAGCTGTGCTTACAGATGTCGAGGAGGAAAATAAGCTTAGCCACGAGGCCTGTCAGTGCCAAAATTATGCTCTGAAAAGTGAGTTGCAAGTGAGAAAAGGAGCGAGAGTGGCAGCAAAGGGGCCACAAGGGAGAAATTGGGATGGTGATTTCCCCGGCTTGCACAATAAAGAGGAAGGGACCAATCCTTGGGTTAGGGATTCCTCCAATTTGTACAATGAGGGTGTAGCGCTACTCTCCACCTGGTTACCTCCTTTAATGCCAATCCGCTTACAAGTTTCGATGAACAGGGCTGGGTTCTTTTGGATCCCGCCACCCATTCAGCAGGGTGTATCTTTTCTCTTTTTTTTTTCCCCTATGAAATTATATGGTGGTGCCTCCACCTCCCTCGCTTCTTCCTGGCAGGGTCACCAGGGCAGCTTGGGCAGAAAACTCCACCTACAGCGTAATCTCCACTTACTTGCCAGATAGTTGGAGACTTCCAAGAAATAACACAAACGCATAAGAATATGTTCCACACAATAATTATCTTAAACAGGAGACAAATACAACATAACAGGGTGAAACACTATTTTTAGGGTCACCCGTGCCGACACTGAAAATACCTGTGACTCGATGGAACAAGTGTAAAATTAGTGTCCTGTTGGTACGCGTACTTTGCTGGGGCCCTTGATGACCTATACAATTCTTTTCTGCAGTGGTTAACCAGTGTGGCTGACTGGGTTCAGTACAGTCCAAAATACAAAAGAAAGAGCGGCCATCCCCGAAAAGGAAGATTGAGAAGGTATCAGTTTCCGACAATGGTCCTCAGCAAAGAGGGGCCAACAAAATAAAGGGAAGGTCAAAGTTCTAATAGGGAAAATGGAGAGCCCTTGATTCATTCAGGAGTTTGGTTTGGAAGCGACTATTGTGATATGAGAGAAGGGACCAAACTGACAGGTTATCTATCCACTGCCGAGCTGCTCGAAGCTGAGCAGATCAGAAGGGAGCTGAACCCCACCATCAGAGAAGTAGCCTACGGAGGCCAGATGCCCCCAAGCTCTCCAGGGTCAACACAAGATCATGCCGATGGCATATTTTCATCAGGATACCTGGGGAGCCCTACAAAAGATGTGAAGCTTACTAATGGAAAATATTACAAGGATTTAATAAAGCAGAGAGTAAAATTCCATTTAAAAATAGTGGAGTGTATAGTTGTTTAAAAAGAATAATCAAATTATCTAGTTATCATTAGAAGTCTTGCAGTTAGACTAGTAAGTAATCCCAATTCTCTGTCTTTACTTAGGATAGAGGAATTACCAGTAAAGAAAAGAATTCAGAGGAATGGACCAGGAGTTCCAGGAGCAGGCAAGGATTGGTACAGTTTACAGATTCTGTTTATTTCAAGAGCACCCCCTCTTTAAAACTATGTCCAGGAATAGTAGCACAGCTCATGGTGGATTAGTGGGGAAGGCCAATGACTCAAGTAGTCATTGAGGAAGGTGTTTATAGCCAGTGGTGCTATCTGAATAGGTAGGCCACTTGCTCTCATCGAAGTGTCCCAGATAGTAACCAATGAATGTTTAGAAATGATTCCCCAGTATCCTGGAAGACAATATTTGGGATCAATGGATATAGAAGTTTAGTCCCCTTAAGTTCTTTTATGAGATTCCAGATAGGGACAAAAGATTTACAAGGATGATTTTTGTTAAAGAGCATAGGAAACTATGGTGTTATCGGTATTGATATTAAACAAAACCTCAATGTTACAATTGATTTAGTAAATAAAGGTTCTCTGGAAAGTTACATATTTTTACTAGTTGTGTATATTGTTACAATTGTTCTTTCATTATTTGTTTAAATAAAAAACTATATTTAATAAAAGAAAGCTTTGGAAAAGAAGATGCGTAGTGTTGTTTTAAAATGAGGAATGGGATACCAAAAATCCAATGTGTATTGATGAATAAGAGGAATGTAATTTACTTTTTACACTAGGAGGGGATAAAACCTTTGTTTATTTGGAAGACGGAAGTGTGTTTTCATGTTAGAAAACCTAGTGACATAAGAATTAAAACAGAAAATGTCATGTATAGGTACAGGTATGTACCTTGTATACTAACCAAAGCATTCAGAGAATAAAAGCGGGACAACAAGAATATACCGTGCCCCTATTTAAAAAAAAAATAACCAAACAAAAAAAACCCAACCAACAAACACAAAGAGCACAACCATTACAGCTCCAGAAGCATCTTGAGAAAAAATATTTGGGATTGTTAAGAGATACTAGTTTAGTTAAGAAATATTACCCCAAATTAACAATCAATTGAAAGTGAAAGATATCAAATTAAAAATGAAAATGTATTCATTAGGCTAGACTAGGTAAAAAGAAAGAAGAAACTAATAAAATAGCCCTGAGAAATGTGATCAATATTAAAAAAGAGAATAAAACTAAAATGGATCTTGCACCCACAAGAGTGACAGATAAAATAAAGCCAGTCCCACTATCTATCAATCGATCGACAGATAGATAGATAGATAGATAGATAGATAGATAGATAGATAGATAGATAGATAGATAGATAGATAGATAGATAGATAGAAAGAAAAGGGGGGCATCAAAATGGTTTCACGTCTCTCAACTAAAGTAATAGGAGGAAGATTCTGAAAAGAATTGCAAATATAACTGTGTACCTAGTTGTTAATCAAATGTTTGGACTCCCGAGAGAAGTGAGAAGATTTTTCTATTATTTCTTTTATAGGTAAAAGAAGAACACGTCCGGACCCAGATGATACCAGATAAACCGCTGGGACTAGGTGATCCTAGTGTGCTGTTAAGGGGAAATTCGTATCCTAACTCAAAAAAAATTAAATCGTGATTAATCGCAGTTTTAATCGCACTCGTAACAATAGAATACCAACTGAAATTTATTAAATATTTTGGATGTTTTCTACATTTTCAAATAGATTGATTTTGATTACAGCACGCGTTCTATTATTATTTTTATTACAAATATGTACCCTGTAAAACGATAAGCAAAAGAAATGGCATTTCTCAATTCACCTTATACAAGTATTCTAGTGCAATCTCTGTCATGAAAGTGCACCTTACAGGTGTAGAGGCATGTTCCAAAAAATAACTGCACTCAAAAGTAAAACAATGTAAAACTTTAGAGCCGACACGTCCACACGGTGCTACTTCTTGTTCAGCCAATCCTAAGACTAAGAAGTATTTTTACATTGAAAGGAGATAATGCTGCCCACTTCTTATTTACAATGTCACCTGAAAGGGAGAACGGGCATTTGCATGGCACCGTTGTAGCCGGCGTTGCAAGATAGTCACGTGCCAGATGTCCGAAATATTTGTATGCCCCTTCATGTTTCAGCCACCATTCCAGAGGACATGGTTTCATTCTGATGACACTCCTTAAAAAGATGTCTTAATTAAATTCGTGACTGAACTCCTTGGGGGAGAATGGTATGTCTCCTTCTCTGTTTTACCCACATTCTGCCCTATGTTTCATGTTCTAGCAGTCTCGGATAGTGACCTAGCATGTTGTTCGTTGTAAGAACACTTTTACTGCAGATTTGACAAAATGCAAAGAAGGTACCAATGTGAGATTTCTAAAGATAGCTACAGACCTCAAGCCCAAGGTTGAAGAATCTGAAGTGCCTTCCAAAACCTGAGAGGGACAAGGCGTGGAGCATGCTTTCAGAAGTCTTACAAGAGCAACACTCCGATGCAAAAACTACAGAACCCAAACCACCAAAAAAGAAAATCAAACTTCTCCTGGTGGTATCGACTCAGGAGGTGAAAATGAGCATGCGCCAGTCCTCACTGCTTTGGATCATTATGGAGCAGAACCCGTCATCAGTATGGATGTACGTCCTCTGGAATGGTGATCAAAGCATGAAGGCACATATGAATCTTTAGCACATCTGGCATGTAACTATCTTGTGACGCCAGCTGCAACGGTGCCATTTGCACGTTTAACTTTCATGATAAAGAGATTGTACTACAGTACTTGTAGGAGTACTTGTATGAGGTATTGAAAATTACTATTTCTTTTGGGGTTTACCGTGCAAATATTTGTTAGAAAAATATGAAAAATATCAACTGAGCACTGCACACTTTGTATTCTACATTGTAACTGAAATCAATATATTTGAAAATGTAGAAAACATCCAACAATATTTCAATGAATGGTATTCTATTATTGTTCAACACCGCAATTAATCGCAACTAATTTTTAAAATTTCTTGACAGCCCTACTTCCTAAACAAACGAAGGATCCCCAAACTTTTTGGTTTGCATTAGCCCCAAAGGACATAAAAACGTGCTTATTGTAGAGGCTTTGATTATAGAGGCTTTATTATCGAAGCTTTTCATGTGTGTTTCTCTTGGGGCTAATGCAAGCCAAACATGTCCTAGCAATTAAACCCATTTCAGCTCCCAGCCCTACACTCTGGAGTAACAAACCACAATGCCATTGCCACTCCTAGCAACCACACCCAAATCATCACCCAAACAGACAAAACTAATTCAACTTCCCCTCCCACCAAAAAAAAAAAAATTACTCCTAAAAAAAGCAACTCCTCCAACTCCCCCAAACTCACCCCAATCACAAAAAGGATATTCACTCTCCCTCTTGTAGCCCATAGAACCAGCTTTAACATTTATTTTAATTGTCAGTAACAAAAGGAACCTACAGGCTTCTAGCCTACAAGACACTGGCTGCAGCAGTTAGCATAAGGCTTGAAGCCTTCCAAGTCTGGCTCAGATAAATGGCTGAACGGTTGCCCTTAAGTTTGGGGGAACTGGGAACAGAGTTTGAAGGGAGAAGTCGGTCCATAACAACACCAGCGACCCACACGAACATGAGCTAACACCAGCTTTTGGATATCTTAGGATAGAACATCTGCGGAAGTCTGACCAAAACAGTGCCATGGCAACGAATTGATGTCTCTTACAAAAAGCTGAGATCGTTAATAAACTAACCTAGAGGAGAAGGGCAACCCAACGTGAGCAGAGCGAGGACATTCAAATAAGGAAGAGGCACGAAACTCCCACTGAATATACATCGGACATCAGCATAACATATGATCAAAGTTGTTACCCAGCCTGCCTGCAGGAGGAAAGAGAAATGTAGCCCTTGGGAGATACTAGGATGATAGCCACTGGTGATGATAAGGAAGGTGATGGCTAGCATATCAGGTTGTTCTCCAAGGATGGTGTGAGTATATGGATGTTCAGATGTACATTCTGTATCACCTCTATCTACCTTGCTGGGTTAGAGTGTTTGTGACTTTGCTAAATGTATTAACTACTGTAAATGCGGAAGGGTTCCTAAAATGTAAGTGTTGCAACTGTGCACATCAGGGTTCCCAACTAAATAGGAATTTTAATCATACTAGGCCTGATCTTGGGACAAGAACCTGTCAAACCTCAGAGAGAGAACTGGGAATTCTGAAGTAATCAATAGAATTAAGAGAAGATTCATAGATTGGGCCAAACCCCTCTCCCTACTTCTCACCAGTGATCCAAATCAATTGAACTCTGCTCTCAATGAACCCCTAGAGCACAAAATAATTATTTGGCCCTCCCCCAAAGCATCCTAGGAATGAAAAACACACTGCTTTACCTAAAAAAAAGAGTCTAGGTGCTTTTATCCCCATTCCATCCCTGGGGCAGGGTTGTTCAGTAACTTTGGCAAGTCACAGACAACCAGGAGCATAACTACAATGGGAAACCAGCTCTCCTGATTCTCAAGCTCCTCTTCCAAACTCCGCTAGAATTAACTACGGTCCCAGATGTTACTAAATCGGAGGCTGAATGCAGACAGACACAACAGAAGCCAGGTACTTTATGCTCCCTGTGCTAAGCTCTCAGGATCATAAATTCAAAAAAAGGGCCTCGGTCACTTGAACGAAAGAAGCATCACTCTCAGATCTCCTTAACATTTGGGCTTTTATCCTCTTTCTGGGCTAGAGAGGGCAAGATAATCACAAAAACTTGGGCAGACCAAGCAGGGATGCACACATACATAAGACCCAACATATTCCCCTGGTAGGAGTTAGCACCTAGTTGTCATGGCGATTGTGGTACAGCTTTCATTATGGCATCACCGGGCTCACACATAGCTACTGGGGCACTGAGCTCAAGTCAGTGCTCAACTTGGCCTCTGGGAGAACTGGTTGGCGCTGAGGGATATTTCATTCAGTGTGAGACTTGGCAGACAGGCCTGTGATAGAAGTAAGTGAATAATGTCAGATGGCCAATGTAACACAGCAGTGTAAGCTATATACTAATTGAGTTGTGGTTTCACAGGGGTCTCAGACTAGTTAGGGAGTTCTTAAAACATTTCTTCTGTCCTTGTCAAGCTACACTATGCCCATGTAACACACAAGGAATAAATACAAGCTTGTAACTCAGCATGTGAGCAATTTTAGCAGAATGTCCACTGGCATGGTGAGTCCAACTATAGTATAGTCAGTCAGAGTTCTCTGCTCACTGATACATTTGGACAATAAAATCCAAAATCCCATTGACTTTAATCAGATTGTGGCTTTCAGAAAATGTCCACATGGTGGGTCTGGGGGGGGAGGGGCTGTACTACATCTGGAGATTCAGCAGGAATTCTCACCCATTTGGGCTCTGGTGGGTAGATTCGGGATTAAGCAAAACTCCTCACTCACTTCAGGCATTGATTAACATTAATTTTGGCAATCCTCGACCTTTGAGGTGTCTCACTTTATTCATGCTGAAAACGGGGATAATGGTAAGTATTTAAAAAGTTATGAATTAATTATTCTTTGGCATTTTGAGGTCCTTGAAAGCACAATGTTTTGTTATCTAAGGGGCTAATTCCAAACCAATTGCATTCATTCAATGGTGATCCTATGGACTCCAGTGAACTTTCAATCACACCCTTACTGTAGAAAATGTTATTAATATCATCTATATTTATTCACAGAAACAGAAAGTGATTTCTTTCATAGCTGATAAATATCCTAATATCATCACTGAGTCTCTGTTTATCCATCTTTAAAACAGAGATAATAGTTACCTACTCCACAGTGTACATTCTGGCTTAATAATTGTTGCCACTTTTAAGAATCTTGGAAGCAATTAGTTGCTAGCTGAGTGAAGGCACTTTGACTAGTATCAGAAAAGTCCTTCTTGAAAAGTTCGGTCTTTAAGGACATATATCAATATTTCCTTAAAGACACCAACCCTTTTGTAAGTTCCTATTGAGCTTTGACTGGACTAGTCTCTAGAGAGGGCACTATGATCACAAAGGCTTGTGTAGGCAGGAAGGAGCAGAGCAGTCCATTGTCACACTTGCTCACTGGGGGCTTCTGAAGAGAAGGGTTTCCATATTTCTGTTGTATGAGAGATATGGAAACAGTTTGACTACCAGGCCCAGCTGCACAAATCACATCATTTCAGATTCTCCACTATATGAATCTCCCATCAATTCAACTAACTCCGTTCTTCTTTATCTATTCTCCATGGACCATCAGAAGTAAACACAGCCCTTTCTGATGGTTTGAAGAAATAAACTCAGTACAAAGCAAAGCAGTATCGAGAAAGTACATGAAAGGGAACACTCTTACAAGATCATCTACAGTGTGGAAAATAGAGAATACACTAATTTAAGTCATTTCTCAAGATCTCCAGTGATGGAACCTGAATTCCTATTCTAGGCAATTTACTCCTTTTGTCAGAGATTGCCGTTTAACTCCCTAGAAAATTTGATTAATGTCTAGTGTGAATGTCTCTTTTTATCCAGTTACAATCGGAGTACCATCAGAGGAGGATGGATTACGTGAAATCAACGCTGGATTCTTGGTAAGAAAAGAGTTTTGCATTACACACATTATATCGTGTGGGCGGTCGGGAAAGATGAGCGTTAAAGTCGCATAGTTAAGCCAACAGTCTCCGAATGGCACAGAGGCTGACAGCTTCCCAGATTATCCTGCAGGCAGCTCTTAGTATAGAATGAATCATGTCTCCTTCTTAATCTGTCTCCTCCTTAATCTCTTGACTGTTGTGTTGCTGAATCCTGGGTTCCTCTCAGAGATCCCGTTCCTCAATATCCTTTTTCTAGGTACCTGAAAGGTGCATTAAGCCACTATTTTCAATGGGGTTTCCCGTTCAATATTAGAGTCAGCAATGATTTAGCTCCTCTACTCTTCACTGTTTTCCTTCTAGCACTGTCCCTAAATTGCTGTGCTTATTGATACTTTATTATTATTATCGGGAACTCACTACTAATATTTTGTTTTTTCCATTTTATTTAGGATGAAGGCGCCATCGAGGGCCAGACCCCATCTCCGCAGTACATTTGCTGCATCCCTCTGGCCCCTCACTGCCTTCTTTATGCCCAGTGAAGGCTCCTTATATGCCACAAAGGCATATCAAGCCTCATTCAGCAGGTAATTCTGGGATCAGCTTCCTCCTCCCCTGAGTATCCAGCACTTCGGGGAGCCGAACTCCCACCATTCGGAAAGTGTGGATGCAGCAGTCATTGAAAAACACTTCCCACAGACAGAGATCTCTATCCTGCCTAGAGCCCAGTCAAGTCTGGGTTTAAAATACTCTGGGAGGGCTCAGGCCCTCAGCATTGGACTCGCTTTTCAAGTGATGAGGCTCCTCTTCAAAGAGGAGAAAGAAGGGAGTCAGGGACAGAAAATGAAGTACTCGCATCTCTAGGTTGATGACAGTTTCACTGTTTGTGTTTCACTGTAGACTGTAGGGCAGGCTCAAGGTGAGGAAGACAACTACTATGTTGTCAGGGTCTTTATCAAGCCATTTCTACTGTCCAGTCTGGGGAAGGAGCATCGTGATCTGACCTCATGCACATTGCAGGCCACAGAACCGCCGCAACCCACTCCTGTAATAGGCCCCTAATCTCTGACTGAGTTACTAAGGTGTGATGGAACAAAGCACCTGCTGTGATGGCTGAAGGCCATGGAGGGGTTAGGCAGCCATTGGAGAGGAACACCAGTGAGTCTCTCGCCCAATGATGTGATATGAGACTTTTGAGATACTTAGGAGATGGGTTTCCAAAATAGGCTTTGATATTTCTGCTAGTTAATAAAATACAGCTTTCATTGGAAAACGGAAGGAAATTGGATTAACAGGGATCTTACTGGGAGGTGGGATCATGTGGTGTTGTTAACATGGATCATATCATATGGGGAAGCAGGAGATAGAGAAGGGAATTGCTCCCCTGATGCTAATATTCCCTTGTCGTTCATTTTATTTTAGGATGAGTGCTCCCTCCTGGGCGTCTTTAAGAAATGACCTTCCTTTTCCTGCCCCCGGTCTGTCAGAGGCACAGATCTACAGCCAGTACATAGCTTTGCTGGAAGAGAGTGGACCCTCTGCCAGAGAGTGAGCATTAGGATTCTTTGTCTGTGTGCACATGGAGAGGGAGGGCAAGAGGGTAGATTTACATATACATACAAGGTTTTGAGTGCAGACATGGAATACGGTTGCCACCCTTCTAAAAAAATGCACAAGTTAACTGCCAATGTCTGCAGTTGGATCTGCCCTGTTCCTTACTATCCTGAATAACTAAGAACGGAAAAGGAGAGTTAGGTGGAGGAGTTTGAACAAAATGGTAGCATCCAAGAAACAACTATGGAATCTTTCAATTAATATCCGCTGGGAAGATTACAGGATTGTCTGTGAGCTTGTAGCTACAGGCCAGGGAGGGTGGAGGGGAGCTGTGAACACCCTGAATTTGCACAGAGTCAGAGGGTGCCCCTAAAGGGACAATGTGGCAAGTGAGCTCTAGATGACGGGGAGCAGAAATAAAAACATGTCAACTCTTAAATGTGGTGTGGACTTTCCATGACTCACACCCTCTCATGCCTCACTTTAGCCCATTGAATGGTGGGGTTCGGAAAGAAGAATGGAGAGGGCTGGGAACTGGCCAGCAGCACCATGGGAGAATGCAATAATTGCCGTTAATTTTACAGACACCCCAGCTTGGTCCACTCTTAATCTCAAGTCCCTCTGAAGGACAAGCTATTGAGCTCAAACCATGTCCCCCGATCTCCTCAATTCGGTAGCAGCTGTCTTCCCCATCTAATGAATGCCTTCTCTCTTTTTTCATCAACTCTGCACAGCCAAAGATCAGCCATATTACTTCCTCTCCTTTCAGAGGGTCAGGAGGTAAGTGATTTCTACAGTTCTCTAGGGGAGGATTGAACTGGATGACTGAATGTGCTGTTTGCTGCACCTTCTTGCATTTTTCAGAGGATGTCTTTTTTTTTTTTTTTTTAGCAGCAGCAGCATTCAGTTTGCTGAACGATTATGAAACATTTAGTGCTTCTTAAAATCTCCTTGTGCCTCTTTGGAGGCCACATCCTGCATTTCCAGCCACAACAAACTAGAACTATATTTCAGAGAAGACAAAGAGGATGAAATGTTGACTGTGTGACCCACTGCCATTATACTATAGGGGGAGGTGGAAGAGAACTTGCAAACATCCAACCCCACAGCTTGACATGCCCTCCACAGCAGTTCTCTATTCCCATGCTAGGCAGCTACCACCAGTGGCCATTTGGAGACAGACAAGGGAGATCTGTCTGCTTGCAGGAGATGCAACATAATTAGTATCAAACCAGCCTCACTTTTCTCAGCATTGTTTCCTTCCTTACACTGCCAGGATTGGTTTTGCTCTAAAGAGAAGTGATGCTTTACAACCAAATCACTAAGGGTGTTTGGTACACATGAGATGTAAATAGTATAAGAAAGAGCAAACCATCTTTTGCTGAGTTATTATGGGCAGGGATAACTGAGAAATATGTACAGTCATTAATGAAGATGAGAATGAGGAATTCAGCACTTCAGTCACTAAGGTGATTTCTTTTTCTAACACCACTTTAGAATCAAGGGAGCTGCGTGAGCGCCTGTAGGTCTTCTAGGCGGAGAATTATACCAAGTGAATGTGTCAACATTTGAGAAGGAACCCCTCTCCCAAAACACTTGATGTTTAGCAGACTAATATACTTCTAGCTTGTGTGACATTAACTCTGCTTTCCCTTCTCTTTCAGGCTCCTCATGGAAATCCATGGGTCCAGCCCGCCTTTAAAGTAAGTAGCAATGACTGGTGCCCAAGGGGAGGGAGAGAGGATGTAAAAGATCAATCAGGATCCTATTTCTTCCTGGGGACCCACAGCCAAGGGACATTCCAACTCTCTCTCAGATCATCTCTTTTCCCAGTTTCCAGCAGGTCATCTTCATGGAATGCTCTCCCCAGTTCATTGAAACACAGTAGAGAGGCTTCCATTGGGGTTTTTATTCCTATCCTTTTCTAAATATTGTCTCAGAGGAGGCTGTTGTACCATAGCTGGTTATAGTTCTATGGGTATCTATACACCACACAATGCTAATACCATGGGGAATGGCCTTTGTACAAAGAAATCCATTTAAAAGAGAAGGAAAAAGCCATTTGTCCCTGATGTCTCATCATAGCAAAGACTCTGAAACTTCCTTCTTTTAAAGCTATTACTAAGTTCCTGTTTGTTGCTTTTTGTCTTCCCAGCAGTCACCAGATGAGAGACTACACACCACCAGGGATGGTCCCGTGGCCATGCCGTTTCAAATTCCACCACATGATGTCTGGCAGGTAAACTATACTGCAGTTCTGAGCCTTCCTGCAAACTCTATACTATACCAGCACAAAGAAACAGCTGCTATCGGGGATCAAAATCCATCTGCATTCTCTCCGTTCAAAACCAGTGCTACTGGACGGCATCAGTCGTGTTAGTCTGTAGCCGCAAAAGAACAGGAGTACTTGTGTCACCTTAGAGACTAACACATTTACTTGAGCATAACCTTTTGTGGGTTACAGCCCACTTCATCGGATTAATGAGGTGGAAAATACAGTAGTAAGATAGATATAGATATATATTCAAAGAGAAGAAAAAACTTTTGTAGTGGTAATCAAAATGGTCTATTTGCAGCCGTTGACACCACGGTGCGACGACCCGTGTTTGTGTGTGGGGGGGGGGAGAGAGAATAAACATGGGGAAATTGTTTTACCTTGTGTAATGACCCATCCACTCCCAGTCTTTATTTAAGCCTTATTTAATGAGTGGTGTCCATTTCTTCTGTTCCGTAGAGACTGTCGGTTTGGCCAATGTACATGGCAGAGGGACACTGCTGGCACATGATGGCATATATCATATTGGTAGATGTGCAGGTGAACGAGCCTCTGATAGTGTGGCTGATGTGATTAGGTCCTATGATGTTTCCCTGAGTAGATATGTGGACAGAGAGTTGGCAAGGGGCTTTGTTGCAAGGATAGGTTCCTGGCTTAGTGTTTTTGTCATGTGGTCTGCGGTTGCTGGTGAGAATTTGCTTCAGGTTCGGGAGCTGACTGCAAGCAAGGACTGGCCTGTCTCCCAAGATCTGTGAGAGTGATGGATCATCCTTCAGGATAGCTTGTAGATCCTTGATGATGTGCTGGAGAGGTTTTAGTTGAGGGATAAGGGGGCGGCTACTGGCGTTCTGTTACTTCCTTTGTTGGGTCTGTCCTGTAGTACGTGACTTCTGGATACTCTTCTGGCTCTGTTTATCTGTTTCTTCACTTCAGCAGGTGGGTATTGTAGTTAGAAGAACACTTGATTGAGCTCTTGTAGGTTTTGTCTCTGTCTGATGGGTTGGAGCAAATGCGATTGTATCGTAGAGCTTGGCTGTAGACAATGAATCGTGTGGTGTGGTCTGGATAAAAGCTGGAGGCATGTAGGTAAGTAGAGCGCTCCGTAGGTTTCCGGTATAGGGCGGTGTTTATGTGACCATCGCTTATTAACCCTGTAGCGTCCAGGAAGTGGATCTCTTGTGTGGACTGGTCCAGGCTGAGGTTGATGGAGGGGTGGAAATTGTTGAAATCCTGGTGGAATTCCTCAAGGGCTTCTTTTCCATGGGTCCAGATGCTGAAGATGTCATCAACGTAGCGCAAGTAGAGCAGGGGCGTTAGGGGATGAGAGCTGAGGAAGCGTTGTTCTAAGTCAGCCATAAAAATGTTGGCATACTGTGGGGCCATGCGGGTCCCCATAGCAGTGCCGCTGATTGGAAGGTATATGTTGTCCCCAAATGTGAACTAGTTATGGGTAAGGACAAAGTCACAAAGTTCGGCCACCAGGTTTGCCGTGACTTAGAATAAGCGCAAGGAAAGCAGGGGCGTTAGGAGGAAGCGTTGTTCTAAGTCACGACAAACATGGGGCCGAACTTTGTGGCTTTTCCTCACCCATAACTATTTCACATTTTGGGACAACATATCCCTTCCAATCAGCGGCACTGCTCTGGGGATCTACAACCTCTCCTGAAGGACGATCCATCACTCTCACAGATCTTAGGAGACAGGACAGTCCTTGCTTACAGACAGCTCCTCAACCTGAAGCAAATTCTCACCAGCAACCACAGACCACACAAGAAAAACACTAACCCGGGAACCTATCCCTGCAACAAAGCCCTTTGCCATCTCTGTCCACATATCTATTCAGGGGACATCATCATTGGACCTAATCACATCTGTCACACTGTCAGAGGCTCATTCACCTGCACATCTACCAATGTGATAAATGTCATCATGGGCCAGCAATGTCCCTCTGCCATGTACATAGGCAAACCCGGACAGCCTCTACAGAAAAGAAGAAATGGACACAAATCAGACGTCAAGCATTATAACATTCAGAAACCAGTCGGAGAACACCTCAGTCTCCCTGGTCACTCGATTACAGACCTAAAAGTCGCAAAATTACAACAATAAAACTTAAAAACAGACTCCAGCCAGAGACTGCTGAATTGGAATTAATTTGCCAAATGGACACCATTACATTAGGCTTAAATAAAAACTGGGAGTGTATGAGTCATTACATAAAGTTTTGATTACCACTACAAAAAGTTCTTCACTTAAGATGAGCTATTACCAGCAGGAGAGAGATCACTCTCATTACAGTGTGTATGGTAACACCCATTGTTTCAGGTTCTCTGTGTTTATATATCTATATCTATCTTCCTACTGTATTTCCACTACATGCATGCGATGAAGTGGACTGTAGTCCACGAAAGCTTATGTTCAAATAAATTTGTTAGTCTCTAAGGTACCACCAGTACTCCTGTTCTTTTTGCAAATATAGACTAATATGGCTGCTACTCTGAAACCTGTCATTATGCAAGGCACTGAATTTAGCCGTATGGAGTGGAAATCCATCAACTTCATAAAAACTCGCACAGATACACACAGACATCATCTTTCTTTCCAAATGCAAACGGATGGACATCATATCAAAAGGACTGAAGGTAAAAAATCCATTACAATCGACATATCACACAGACTATGCTGACAGATTGTGCCACACACTCTCAAAGAAACTGCGGAACCACCTGACCATCATCCTATACAGCAAACAGGGAAAGATTAAGAATGAACTCTCCAAACTGGATACTCTCATCAAAAACCAACCTTCCACACAAACTTCCTCGTGGCTGGACTTTACAAAAACTAGAGAAGCCATTTACAACACACACTTTGCTTCTCTACAGAGGAAAAGGATACTCAACTAGCTAAACTAACTACATACCACAAGGGGCCACAACAGTGGATCCTTAACCCACCCAGCAATATTGTTAATCTTTCCAGCTATTCTCTTAGCCCAGCAGAAGAGTCTGTCCTATCTCGGGACCTCTCCTTCTGACCCTCCACGCATTGTTTCATGTTCTCTGTGTATATATACATAGATAGATAGATAGATATCTTCCTCCTGTATTTTCCCCTGCATGCATCCCATGAAGTAGCATGTAAAAGCTTATGCTCAAATAAATTTGTTACTCTAAGGTGCATAAGTTCTCCTGTTCTTTTGAGGATAACTGCAGTGAATCAATCTCTGCACTAGGAATGCTGTAAGATGCTTCTCTCTGCTAGGACAGAAAACTCGGCTTTGCTAAAACCGTTCTCAGTAAACACACTGCAGTGAGTATCCTGTCCTCACGGAGCCAACAGTTCACTTCCTTGAGCACCCCCAACTTAGGTCATAACCACACTGCACATACTCCTCTCCTCCTTACCCAGCCACCTGTACAGTTTGCCCTCTGTCTATTCCAAGTTCTAGAATGGAAGTAAGTTATCTTGTCAGCAAACCCCACCCCCCACCATCTTAACAGGGTGGCATTGTCTGATGCTCAAACTCATGCTGCAGCATTTTCAGTGCAGGGTGTCCTATCTGATCGAGATATCCGCTGTCAGGCTCAGGGTATAAGTATTTCTTGTCAGAAGCCTTCCAACGCTCCCTGAAACAGCAGGTGGCTATGAGGAGGGTTTTCCTCACTCTGTTCTCCTGTTTTAAATTGTGAAGGAAACATTCAAGAACAGCAGTACTGTTACAAGACTCACTCTTCCAGAGACACCTCCTCATGACAGGGCCCAGCACTGCAGCAACTTCAGCCCATCTCCTCCTTCACACTCTGGTTGTCTAGGATGGGGACTCGGCCCTCCAGCCAGGTCACATTCAATTCCATCCCCTTTCTGAGGTAACCAAAGTCCAAACCAAATGATATAGCCCACAAATCAAAAGCAATAAGCAAGATCTTCTACCCCACCTGGGCCCGTCATTAGTTCCACTAGCCACATTAACAGAACATAAGCTCTACCATTCTTGAGCTCAAGTCTCTACAAACGTTTCACCGCCAGCTACCCCTCCCATGTTCCACAGTTTTTCCCGCTCTTTTCATAGACTGCTGAGTCATCAGAGGCCAAGCTCCCCCTGAGTCACTGACCCTCAGGACCTCTTCCCTGGAGTCCTTCCCCTTTTGTCTGCCTTTTCTTGGGCTAGCACCTGCTCCCCCATCTGTCTGGCTGTGGTCTGGCCTTTTACAGGAACTCCTCACTTAAAGTCATCCTGGTTAACTTTGTTTCAATGTTAAGTTGCTGATCAATTAGGAACATGCTCGTTTAAAGTTGGGAAATGCTCCTTCTAATGGCGTTCGGCAGCCGCCTGTTTTGTCCCCTGCTTGCAGAAAGAGCAGCCCGTTGCAGCTAGCTGGTGGGGCTTGGAACCAGAATGGACCAACAACCCGCCTATCAGCTCCCCACTCCCTTAATTTCCCTGTGCTGAAGCTGACCAGGAGGCTATCAATTACAGGCTATCAATTGCAAGCAGTTCAGCTGTCCCTCCCGCCACTGCCACGTAGTGCTCCTGCCCTCTGCCTTGGAGCTGCTCCCAGAGACTCCTGCTTGCTGTATGGGGCGAGGGGGGTAAAGAGAGGCAAATGTCAGGGTGTCTCCCCCTCCTCCCTGCTCCTGCACCCCACTTACCGCACCTTCCATAGAGCAGGGGGGACACATGGCTCTCTCTGCCCTCCCTCCTTTCCCGCTGCCTTGTAGTGTGTTGTGAGAGTTAACCCTTGAGGGCTCAGCCAATTGCTAATTCAGCATTTAGCAGGAAGGGAAATATCCAACCTCTGACTCCTCCACCTCAACCAAGCTTCACAATCATCATCACTGTGTACCAGTAGTAAATTGTTTGTTTAAAACTTATACTGCGGGTGTGCCTCTGTGCGTGTGTTTGGGGGGACACAATGGGACCCAGGCCAGCCCCTACAGGGCGCTGGGAGAACGTCACTCAGCTCCAGCCCGACCCCAGCCACGACCCCAGCTCCTGGCCCCACACCCGGCCTCTCCCCAGCACTCGCCCCTAAACGCATCCTGGGTGTGGCTCCACACTCAACCCCAATCCTGGCCCCAGACCCTTCCCCAGCTGCAGCCACAGTTTCAGCCTCCTTACCTTTGTCCGCCTCCCTCTTCCCCCGACCCCCCACCTCCCCAGGAGTGGTGGCCTTGCTCCCAGCCCCAGGGGGGTCGTGGCCATTGGTAAAGGGGGGCACGTAAGGAGATAGCATAAGATAACACACTTAATCTCTGCAGGAGAACTCAAGCCTTAAAACAAATTATTATTTTTTATTATAAATGGAACCCTTCTGCCCCTCTGAGTTGGTAGCAACAAGGCCTGGTTCAGTATCCAGGGGTTCCATTTCAATAATGCAGTGAAAATGGGCTTGAGCCCCCACCCAGTGATCTGGGACAATTATATACCACCCCTACCCGAGTGCCTCTAGGAGGCAATACTTCCCTTCTCGCAAGCACAGAGTCTGAGTGTAGCAAAATCCTTTTAATAAGGAGGGAAACTATGTGGCATCATGTTGGGGAAACACGACAACAGGATTCATAACACAAACCATGAGCAAAAGACCCACCTCCAAGTAAGTTTTGGCAGTGTCCTTTTCCCCTCAGGGTCTTAAGTCCAATCACCCCAATGTCCAACAAACCAAAAGTCTTTGTCCCTGGTCAGTGACGCCCCAGAGTTCAAAAGTTCATCTGCAGAGTTTTACCCCCCCAACCTGGGTGAAAAGGAAGGGTGGGGCACACGAGCTGTTAAGAGGCACCTTACGTGGTCCGAGGCCGACTGCCCCGCCTCTCCATGGAGTTCTGCTGCAGCCTTCACCATGAATGGCTCCGCTCCACCAGCTGATCCGCTCCTCCGGCCGTCCCGTGAGACACTCCAGTCATCCCCGCAAACTGCTCCGCTCTGCTCACTGCTCCGTGGGCTGCTCCAACCCTCCTGCAAACTGCTCCGCTCTGCCAGCCACTTAACAATATATCGTCAGGCTCCTCCACTAGTTAACAGAGCACTCAGTGATCACAGCTCAGTAATTTTAGCTTTTTTAGCAATTTCAGAATGTCGTAGGGGAGCCCCAGTCCTGTTGAACCATTGTCCCAAAGTAAATTCAGCTGATTTATACTTCATTTAAATGCTTAAAACTTTAGAGAATAAAATAGGATTTTAAAATCAATAGTATCCTGACAAATTTGAAAATTGCTCCAAATAGACCAGGCTTTGTACATTTCTATCCTAATAATAAATAATAATTAGCATGATCGATAGAGCTGTGTCCCTGCATTGTAATCAGAACATTTTAGTAGCAATATTTATTTGGGTGGCACGTGCACACCCATCTCGGGCTGTGAGCAGCAGTTACAGAATTTTGTGGTTTAACCACGTCAGTATCTCTCTTCTGCCGCCGAGACAAGACATAGTGTCTTCACTCAATGCTAAATAAAGGTAATGAAATAAAAAGAAAAATACTTAATCAAAGCCATCTGTCATGTTCCCCTCTTCCCCATGTAGTAAGAGGAGGCCCTGAGATATAAACCTTGGTATCAGAGGCCTGGTATGAGGCCTGAGGCCTAAACTAAAGTAATGGTCAAGACTTTGCTAACATAAAGCAAAGTTAAGCTGTGAGCCAGAGGCAGGCCCTGCTCACAGAAGCTGGCAAGGAAAGGGCTGATGCTGCAAGAAGATCGTACCTAAAAGGTACTGAACACTTGATATCAGAACATTCACATACTTGCACATTCCACACAGATAACAAAGAACAGGCTGGCCCATCCCAAGGACGGGGGCAAAAGGGTAATATGATGGATAGAGTTGTTTTGATCGAACCAACATGTACAAGGTGAAAGGCAGCACCTTAATACGTAGAGGTTGTACCTTGCTACGTGGAGGTTGTACCTCATCGTCAGGTGTGATGTGTAACTTGTTTGTATCTGTGTATAAGAATGCATCCCTGGGCGGTGTCTTTGTCCGGCCGAGGGCAGTGGAAGATCCTGCCACTGACTGAGCCGGGTCCATTGCCAAGAG
>NW_024100794.1:0-79256 GCF_016161935.1 Mauremys reevesii | reverse complement strand
GAAGAGATGGAAATTCCCTCTCATAAATGCACATTCCTCGCATTTAGCTTCAACACCAAATAGCCCCTTTATGTGCCCTTACAAATGTCTGCATCCCCTGGCAGCGAGGCAACTGGGCAGGTTGCTGACACAATTACAACCCAGGAATACAAAATTGTACAGTGCTGACTATATATAGTTTTTTTTTTTTTTTTTTTTATTACAAATATTTACACACTGTAAAAATATATAAAGTACTATAGTGCAATCTCTTTATCATTAAAAGTGCAACTTATATGTAGATTTTTTTGTTGCATAAAAAGTGCACTCCAAAAGAAAACAATGTAAAACTTTAGAAGTCAGTCAGTCCTACTTCGGGTTCAGCCAATCGCTGGGACAAACAAGTTTGTTTACATTTACTGCAGATAATGCTGCCCGTGTCTTATATCACGTCACCTAAGAAGTGAGAACAGGCTCTCTCATGGCACTTTTGTAGCCAGCGTTGCAAGTATTAACGTGCTTAGATATGCTAACATCCATATGCCTTCATACTTCAGCCACCATTCCAGAGGACATGCTTCCATGCTGATAATGCTGCGTTAAAAAATAAACGTGTTAATTTGTGACTGAAGACCTTGATGAAAGAACTGTATGTCTCCTGCTCCATGGTTCTATCCGCATTCTATATATATTTCATTTTATGGCAGTCTTGAGTGATGACCCAGCACATATTGTTCACTTTAAGAACACTTTCACTGCAAATTTGACAAAGCATAGAAAGGTATAGCATTGAAGATTTCTAGGGAACAGCTACAGCGCTCAGGCCAAAGTTTAAAGTCTGAAAGAGCCTTCCAAAATCCAGAGAGGACGAGGTGTGAAACGTTGTCAGAAGTCCTCAAGAGCAACACTCTGATGCAGACACTACAGAACCTGAACCACTGAACAGGAAAATCAATCTTCGGTTGGTGGCATCGTTTATCGAGCAGTACCTGTCATCAGCATGGAAGCATGTCCCTGGCCTCCTGATTGCTGCAGCTCGGAGGAGAACAGGGGCTGGACCTCTCCATGGCCGCCTGGTCTGCTCACTCCCTCTGAAGCCCATAGCCAGGGCCAGCCTTTGGGGTGGGTGCCACCAGGAATTGCCCAGGGTACCATGGTCAAGGGCGGTGCTGTACGGTAGCAGAGAGGTGTGTGCTGCTGGTATAAAGTCAGAAACTGCTCCCGGCTGGCAGGGAGTGCTGCTTGGGGTGGTGCCCAGATTTCTCCTGCTCCTCCCGGCATAGGAGCATGGGGAGGAGGAAGAGAAGGAGATAGCGGTGATGAGCGGATGTTGCTCCCCCAATGTTCCTCCGTGCCCCCTCTCACAGCCCCTAGCGATGTGCGGAGGAGCAGTGTTCAGGGGCGGCGGGGCGAGCAGCAATGCCAGCTACTCTGTGCATCCAGGTCAGTTTCCCCAAGTGGGCACAGGAGGGTGCAGGGGTTAGGGAAAGGGGCTGGTGCAGGGATTACAGGTGCGGGAGGCAGGGGTTAGGGGAACTGGAGGGCACAGGGTTAGGGGTGCAGAGCTTCAGGGTTGGGTGCCAGAGGGGAGCAGGGATTAGGGGACAGTAGCACAGACCCACCTCTCCTCCTGCTTTCTCCTGACACCAGCACCACCCTTCCCAGCATCGCCTCATGGCAGCATCTGCTTCGGACTCGCACCAAGCAGGAAGTCTGGGCCCTGCCTGGCGGCTGTCAGAAAATGGAAGCAGGAGACACGACCACTCCCATGGTGCTGTGGGGCCTGTCCTGGCTGGTGGGAGATGGAGGCAGTGGATACTACCACTCCCATGGTGCCATAGGGTTTTCAGGTGGGGTGCCTCCCCCCCTGGGTTGGGCTCAGGGAGGTTTGTATCTTAAGAGACTGGGGAGTTGCTTGGAGGAGGTTTGAGGACCAACAGCGAAGAGGGAAGTTGGACACTGGCCAGAATACCAGGAGACAAGGCAGGTGAGGTGATACCTGTTACTGGACCAGCTTTGGAGCCACACAGGGTCTTCTTCATGCAGGGAAAGGTGCTCAGAGCATCACAGTTCAATAGAAGGTGGAACGCTCTGCCTGAACACCAGACATTCCCCTGCTTCCTGGAACAGGGGCCTGTCCCCATTGTCCTGTAAACAGCCCCACCATGTACCCCAGAGGTGGCTGCATCTTAGCACCAAGACACCAGTGGTCACTGCTCCAGAGGAGATGATACATACAGGCCACTGCCCTACGTGGCCCCACACGTTACTGCCCCAAGAGATGAGGTACACACAGGCTACTACTCAAACTGGGCACCTGGGGTCACTGCAGCAATGGTTGTGGGGGATACATGCAGGACACTGCCGCACATGGCCACCAGGGGCCACTGCTGCAATGGTGGTGGTTTGGGGCAGGGGATGATAAACAGGCCACTGACTGAAGTGGCCACTACCACAATGGTGTGGGGAGAGAGGAGGAGATATCAATAGGGCACTGCCACCAGGGCACCACAGGAGGTCACTGCTCCAATTAGTAGAGATACACATCAGGTAGTGCCCCAACTGGGAGCCCTACCCCAGAGAGAGAGGGCTGGGGAGAGAAGAGGAAATCAAAGGCCACTGCCTCAGCCAGCCACCAGGGGTCACTACCTAAATAGGGGACAAACACACAGGGCACTGCCCCACCTGACCAACAGGGGTCACTGCCCCAATTGGGGATATACAGAGGTATTGCCCCACAGAGATGCCAGGGATCAGTGCCTGCCATACCTGGCTCAGGGGTAGAAGGGATAGGGTGACCAGATGTCCCAATTTTATAGGGACAGTCCCAATATTTAGGGCTTTTTCTTATGTAGGTGCCTGTTACCCTCCACCCCGTCCGATTCTTCACACTTTCTATCTGGTCACCCTGGGGGCAGGGGCAGGAGAGAGGGGGCTACACACAGGGCACTGCCATGCTTGGCCACCAGTGCACATCCCTAGTGGGAAGTGACACACCAGGAGCAGGGCTCACTGCCACAAAGGGTTGGAAGATACTGAGGCACTGCCTGACACGGCGACCCAGGCACCCTGCCACCTTGGGGAGGTGAAAAACACACCTCAGGCACTGATTCCTCTGGCTACCAGTGGTCACTGGCCCAAGGCAGGGGTTGGGGACTAAATACACAGGGGACTGCCCCACTGGGACAACACGAGTCACCGAGATGAGAGTGGGATATGCAGAGGCACTGCCCCAATGGCTCATATACATACAGGGCGCTGCCTCACCTACCCACCAGCGCTCACAGGCACAATGGCAATGGTGGGGTCACATAGGCAACTGCCCTCAGTGGCTACCAGGGGCGCTGCAGCAATGCTGGGGGATACATGCCAGGCATTGCTGCCCCTCACCACCAGGAGTCACTGCTCCTGAGAGGCCCCTACAGGACACTCCCGTGCCTGGCCAGCAGGGGTCACTATCACTGGGGAGGGGCTATGGGAAGCAGAGAAGAGCAACTAACTGCAGTGGGGAAAATCGTCATCTACCGGGAGAAAGAGCGGACTCCGCTAGGACATCGCACCAACTCCGGCCAGGCTGGATACCAGCAATTCGGGGCTGGAGCAGCTCAGCTAGAGGCTGGGCGGAGGCAGGTGACCTCGGTCTCTGTGCTGAGCAGGATGCGTTGGCAGCGGGAGGGACAGGAACCCCCAGCCAGGGTCTTGCTGCCCAAGGAGGGGAGATCTGTGGCAGTTTTGGAGTAGCTGGTTCAGCAGCCGTGAGCCGCCACGCTTGTCCCGCCTGGGCTCTCCAGGAGCACATAACACACTGGTGTGCACTGGATGTGGCACCAGTGTAACGGCAGGGCCAGACTCTGCTGAGTGCTGCCTGCGAGAGACAGGGGCAGAGTCAGACGGGCAGATGGGGGCAGGAGATGACAGGGCCAGCGGCCATGAGCAGAACCCATCACAAGTCCAGCCTGTGGCGTCACCATCCGTCCCTGCAGCTCTCCATCTGTCCCGCTGTCCGTCCAACTCTCAACCCCCATCCGTCCCCAATGTATGCCACACACCCCCCTTCACCCATCTGCCTCACACACTCATCTATTTCCTCATGCATCCTGCTGTCCCTCTGATTGTCCCTGCAGTGCCCCGCACAGGAGGCATAGTGGACCCTGAGTGAGGCTTTTGGGTGATGCAGTAATGGAGCTAGCGGGTGATAAGGAGGTTCTGGGAATCTCAATCCCAGCCCCACTTCTCCTGTGCCCAAAGCCATGACCACGAGCCCACCCCTCTCAGTCTCAGACCCCACAGCCCCAAAGACATGACTGGCCACTCATGCTGTGACCCAGTTACACCAATGAGGTCTCCCCGAAGATAGAGGATTGGAAGAGCAACCCCCTTATCCTGGCAGGCAGGACACATCCTTTCCAATATGGCAGAGACCTTGCCCGGGGCAGATGGATCCAGCTGAGCCCATAGGAGACTGGGAGGGGAGCAGAGGAAGAGGATGCAGGCAACTGAACATGACAGGTGTCCATGAAAGGAGAGAGAGAGTTTGAGTGTAAGTTGGCCAACATAGAGAAACCTCGGAGGAAGAAAGAAACTCAGAACAGGGAGTCACCCTCATGGATCCAACTTTCTGCTAGGGAGCACACACCACTCCTGGCCAGAGATGATCAGCCCTCGCAAATGGCAACATCATCTCCCTTGAAGCCACAGCTAGTCTGAAACCCACACCCAGGTAACAGGAAGTCCTGCCTGGAGCCAGGAGGACTGTGACCAGAGCCCTTCCCAAACCAGATACATATCTCACCGACAGAGACAGCTACTCTGATCCCAGCTGGGCAGGTCTTGCCTGGCATCAACAGGATTCATGAGTCGCTGCTCTCGCTCACTTTCCATCTCACCTCAGGGCTGGACTCCGTCCCGCGATTTATTTTCTCTTGGTATGAAACACAACACAAAGAAAAAGCAACGGTGGCAGGCTCCTCTTCTCACTACTCCCACACCCCAGGGCTCCGGCTTCAACCCTCCTCCCATTCTGCCATCACAGCTACAATTAGAAATCTGCAGCCTGGGCTCAGACCTGGTTGTCTCCCAATCCTTGGCGCTGTCAGCGTCTCCCTCCACAGAAGTCACCTGGCCTCGTCTTAGACTCCATCTTCATATTGCTCTTCTCCTTCCCAGAGCTCCTGCTCTGCCCCTCAAACCTGTCTGTGCTCAGCTCTGCAGGCAGAGGAAGGGCATGATGGGAACACACACGCCCCATTCCAGACACCCGCAGCATCCACGGGCTGCAAACCACGTCACCTGTGGCCAAAACCACCCCCACCCCGAGGAGCAAACAGCCTTTGTGAGCCCAGCACACACAAGGCAGGAAAAGTCACACCCACCCCAGCCCAGCCCAGGGAGCTTCCCTCACTTCGGCCACAGGCCCACGGGGCTCCTGGATGGGCAGTGGGGCCCCTGAAGAACTAGCTCAGCGTGTGATGAGTGACTGGGGGTATGTGGGGTAGGGCCGCCAGGGGCAGGAGGGCAGTTTGCCCGGGCCCCACAGGGGCCCCACTGGAGTTTTCGGGGCCCCTGGGCAGGGTCCTTCACTCTCCCGGGGGCCTGGAAAACCCTTGCAGGGCCGGGCCCAGGAGCTTCCTCGCTCTGGGGCGGAAGGACACCCGCTGGCGAGTTACGCCGCAGCGGCACCACGCGCCGAAGTGCCCCCGGGGACCGAATTCCCGCCTCTGCCCGAGCCCCCGCCCGGATCCCACGGATCCCAGCGGCGCAGCGCCAAGGGGAGCCTCGGGCGAGTTGAGGAGCCTCCCCGCGCGAGTCTCTGTCCCGCGCTCTCCGCCAATCAGGGAGGCGGGGAGGCGCGGCGAAGGACACGGCCCCTCCTCCACTAGAGGCCGCGTGAGAGAGACAGAGAACTACGCTTCCCAGAGTGCACCGGGAGGGGCGCGTTGTCCGAGCAACCAGCGCACTTCACGCTCTGAGGCGAGCCAGGAACTACAACTCCCAGCCTGCCTGGGGCACCTCCGTCCTCGAGCCCAGGGAAGGGCGGGTCCCTGGGTCAACCTGACACCTCCCTCACAACTCCTCAGCCCCGCCCCAGAGGCCACGCCCCCTCCGGCTCCTGGCGGAACTCGCGTGTCCCGGGGTCTCGCCTGGCCCTGCCCCCCCCCCCCGCCTGCTTCAACCTTGGCCTCCTGTCTCCCCACCCGGGGGGGGGGCTGTTGGATGGAGCCATATGGAAATATGGGGGAGCCAGGACTCCTGGGTTCTCCCCCAGCTCTGGGAGGGGGGTAGAGTGGGGGAGGGGCAGGGCTGGGAGCCAGGACTCCTGGGTTCTCCCCCAGCTCTGGGAGGGGGGTGGAGTGGGGGAGGGGCAGGGCTGGGAGCCAGGACTCCTGGGTTCTCCCCCCGCTCGGGGAGGGGGGGGGGGGTAGAGTGGGGGAGGGGCCGAGCGGGGAGCCAGGCCTCCTGGGTTCTCCCCCAGCTCTGGGAGGGGGGAGAGTGGGGGAGGGGCTGGGGGGCCTGCTGCCCTCAGCGAACAGCAGAGCGCCCCCTGCAGCTTGCCGCCCCAACCACGTGCTTGGTGTGCTGGTGCCTGGAGCTGCCCCTGGTTCCAGCCCCTCTGCCCAGGCAGCTCCCCCAGCCTGACACACACACACACACACACAAGCCCACAGCTGGGCACCCAGCACAAAGCCAGGGAAGTAGTTGCTTGGCTTGTTTTACTTTTTGCTTTGCAGAAGGTTTTTTCAAAAGCATTTTCTGCTCTTGGTCCCCATGGTGAGGAAGCAGATGGTTGTGGGAAGGGAACCTGAGGCGGTGGAGCCGGGGCAGTGGGAGTTGGGGGAGGCTGAAGAGGGCAGCAGGAGGCTGGAGGTGACTGGGGCGATGGGGAAGAACAGTTTGGAGGAGGCTGAAGGGGAGATGGGGGAACGGGACATTTGGGGGGGCTAAAGGGGGCAATTGGGGCAGTTGTGGGAGGCTGAAGAGGGTGATGGGGGAAGTTGGGGAGGCTAAAGGAGCAATGGGGGAAGTTGGGGGAGGCTGAAGGGGGCAATGGGTTGACGGAGGCCGGGTCAGAGAGGCTGCGGGGGGGCTGCTCGTCCCCACGGGAGGGGAGGAGGAAGAGGAGCTGCCCTTCTTTCTGAAGCTGTTTCCTGTTAGATCTTGCAACTTCACTGTTCCTGAGCAGGGTCCTGTGATGAAAAGGAAACTAGAGAGATTCGTGGTCCTGCTTTCAGCAGGGGCTTAGGCTAGATGAGCTCCTGAGGTCTCTTCCAACCCTCATTGTCTAGGATTCTGTGTTTCTGTGGAGGACAGGTCCATCAATGGCTGTTGGCCAGGGTGGGCAGGGATGGTGCCCCTAACCTCTGTCTGTCAGAAGCTGGGGTGGGCCACAGGGGATGGCTCCTGGATGATTCCTGTCTGTTCATTCCCTCTGGGGCACCTGGCACCGGCCGCTATCGGCCGACAGGACACTAGGCTAGATGGAGCTTTGGTGTGACCCAGTCTGGCCGGTCTTCTCTTCTAATGCTCTTCTCACATGTTCAGTAACAGCTGCAAGCTGCTGCCCTCACAGCGCCATCAGAATCTGCTCCTGCAATCAAAGGCCGGAAAATCCCTCTGAAGGGGGGAAATCGGAGGGGCAGGATGGGCAGATGGACAAAACTGGGACAGGATCAGGGGTTCAGACGGTGGCTGCCCTGCCAGGTAGGTGCAGAAGGGAAAACCCCCAGCTAGAGAGGCAGAGGATAAAGTCCACAGATGGGGTGAGCCGGCAGCAGCAGTTCCAAACTAGGGTGTGGTGGATGGTAGAAGGACTCGTGTTCCTTGCAGGATGGTCCATCTCAGCCCCCTCCCCAGGGCTGTGGTGTTAAAGGCCCCAGTGGCCCAGTGCCCAGGCTCCACCGCTCTGCTCTAGCTGAAATGGTGACTGAGCTGCCAAGGGAGATGTGATTCAGGAAATAGTTTAAACCTCCCTCCCCCCATCCCCTCATCATAAAGCAAACTGATACTTTTAGACGTGTTTACGCCGTTTCAAAGAATTCCTGGCCAGTTTCCGTCTCGGTAACATGTCTGCTTGGAGCCTCAGAGTAGCTCAAGATTTGTCTTATCTGCTGCTCTGATTGCCTGAGATTAGTCTCCCTGTCCTGAGCTCCTGGAGTTCTGCACCTTTTCATTGTTTATTTCTAGCAATGGTATTTGGATGACAGTGTCAGTAGTTCAGGCACCCAGCTGAGAGGCAGGAATTAGGACACACCGGGAGCTGATCCCCTGCCCCACTCGCTCTCATTAGTTAGCCCCAATGAACCCCCTTCAAGGGAGAGCTGGACAGAGCCCCACCGGCACACTGCTTCGTGCACTGACCTGAAACATGGGGACCCTGGTTCAAATCCTTTCTCCCTTATGGATAGTGGCGGGGCGGGGGTGATGCTGGCAGCCAAGCTCATGCCGGTGGCCTCAGGCCTCCCTGAGGCACAGATCTAGCCAAGGCAGACTTGCCTAGGTGGCAGGATAGCCCCGAGTGCCCAAGGGGACTGTCTGTGACACCCTGCTCAGGCTGTTCGTGTGCCTGGGAGTTCGCTCTCGGGGGTGGAAGCTCCCAGTCCCCATGGGGTGCCCTGGTGTGTAACAGTCTGCCCTGAGCTTGGTACTCACGTCCCTGAGCTACTCTCTGCAGCTGGACAGAGGAATTGAACCTGGCTCTCCCACATGGCAGGTGGGTGCTGGGAGCACAGGATCTATCTGTGAGAGGGGCAGGGCTAGGACACCTCCCGTTGTCAGTGTCTCCTGGGTGGGCTTGGCTGGCTCCTTCCTGGGAGCTGGTGGTTGTGAGTTGTGTTGTAAGGTGCCTGTGTCGCCCGTGCATCGTACAGGAGTTCAGGCCCCTAACTCCGCTTAGTGGATCACTGGGTTGTTCCTGTAAAAGCAGCAAAGAATCCTGTGGCACCTTATAGACTAACAGACGTTTTTGCAGCATGAGCTTTCGTGGGTGAAACAACAATTCGGTTGTTCCTGGATTTTCGCTGCTGAAACCAGGTCCTGTGACGCTCAGCACTGCCCCCTCAGTCCCGTCACGGGGTGTAGCCAGTCGGTCTCTGCAGAGCCCAGCTGAGCAATGCCTGATTGACATGGGTGTGCACAGGAGAAGAGACAGAGCACAGGCTGGAAAGTGACACATCACAGCAAAGCCCAAGCGCTCCTCCTAGGGGCACGATATTCCCTGTGGGTGCTGGGGACACGCTGTGATGGGATCCGCTGTGCCCCGAACCCTCTCCAGCCTGGGCTGTCTCCCACAATGCCCTGCTAGTGACCAGCAGCAACCCCTCCAGGCGCTGTTATCCCTCGGCACAACGGCATGTGGAGCGGCTTGATTGCATGGATGCTCCGGAGCCACCGTGAATCCCACAGTGAGGTGCCCACCAGATCCCCAGCTCCCAGCACTGCGCCTCAGGAATATGCTGTGTGTGTTGGTAATTGGTTCCCCACTTCCCCACTGGAAGGTGGAGCTACACCAGGAACGTGGGGTCTGTGGTGTCGCGGTTTGGGTGGGTTATTGGAAGGCGGGGAGGACTAGTCTATGGCAGAAGCCTGCGATTTGCCTTGCCTGCCCGGCTTGCGCTTTTGGCTTCACTTTTGGTTTTTGATTTTTTTCCTCCACTGTCATCAGTTCATCCCTTCCACACTGAACTGCCCAGTGCCTGGCTTGGAGGTGGAGGCAGGAGGAGAGAGACAAGAGTGAGATTTCAGCATCTCCAGTAGCCCCAACAAACACTGTGGGGTTTTAATTCATAGCTGTTGTCGGTCTGGGGGAGACCCTGGTGCACCAGCGGGGGAGGGTGTCTGATGGGGTTGGTGGTCTGGCTGGGGGCAGACATTGCATCCCCTTTCCCTGCTAATGAATGAGAAGACAGACGTCCCTGTGGAGCAGATAAGAGCCTCAGAGAGGTTTCATGTTGTTGTTTCATGTTGTCCTAGGTTTCCTTCCTATGGACTGCATCACCAAGTGGAATTCATGGCAAACCATGGCCATTATGCAGTAAAACATCTTTAAGACTTCGTCTTCGATGAATCAATGAACAGTCTCCACTCATGTGGATTGTGAAAGAAGTTGCAATGTCCTGGTGAAATCGCTCGCCCAAAACTGTGGAGCTGCAGTAGTGCTGGGGCAGTGATCCCCACCAGTGACCTGGGCCATCCTTTGAGCTCTCTGGTGAGACCCCGCAGCCTAACATCCTCAGTCTCTACCTGATTGTCTGAGCAGGGCGTTAATGACAGGAGGAGACTCAAGGCCTTTTTGTTCTCTTTTAAGACCAAGTAAATAAGTCATAACCAGTTATATGTTTCATGGATTGTGCTGCTTCTCTGCATTAATTGTCTCTGAGCAGTTCATGATTCTCTCTAACATTGCAGTTCTCTAAAATACCGGCTGAATAATTACTGTGCACACTTGTTGGACTGGAGCTCATCTAAGAGCACTTTATTGAGGTCATTCAATGTATGAATTTCAAGATCCGATGGTTAATTTAAAAATCAGGTCTCTGGGGGTCCTATTCCCAATTCAGCCATTGACTGGCTTTGTGACCTAAGACAAGTCAATTCTCCTTTCTCAGCCTGAGCGTCTCCCTCTTTCAAGTAGGGATAATAATGATCCGCTCCTACCTACCTCAACACACTCACTCTTCCCCAACACACACACAATGTCTCTCCCACACACAAACAGTCTCACACTGCAGCTGAATAGCAGCTGGCAATCTAGTAGGATGACCCTGGAACAATGGGATAGAGAAACCTGCATCACTGAAGTGCAGCCACAAAGACACCACACACCAGCTTCCCTAGCTGGCAAGAATCAAACCTCCACAGAAAGATTCCTGTGGTATCGTAGGCCAGCTTCCTAAGGCCTCAGCCTCAACCACTTAACACAGGGGCCTTTCTACACTCTGGTTCTGTTCTAACGGAAGGATCTTTTCCAAGTGTTCGCTCAGACCAGCTTGCCCAGCACCCTCACTGCTGAGCAGCTCTGGATGTGTGGCCATGGCTGAACAGCAAGAATTCCTGCCCATTTCCCTTCTGGCTGGAGCATGGTTAGAGTGTGTTTGTGGTTAATGATTTTGCTGTAGATTGTTGGCTTCCTGCTTTGGCAATTCAGACAGTCCCTTTTCCCAACATATCTCCAGCACATCAGTCCCTGGCTGAGTCTCCTGGGCAGTGGAAAACATCCCTTGTTTGGTGCTGCCAAGTGGATCGTGCAGAGCTGAGATGTCTCTCGGCTTGGATCAAAGGGAATGTTGGATGGAATTTATCGCACAACCCTCCTGCTCCCCAGAGCCCCATGGGAGAATGTAGAGAAGGGAGTCATTCCTCCCCTGCACTCCCAGAAGAGTTGCTAGGACTCCTTCCTGCCAGCTACTCACCCCTGGATTCATCCTTAGCTCCTAGGATCTTTCTGCTCCAAAGGCTCCATAGTCCTGGGGTGGGGAGGGTGTCACTGCACAGTCTGAAACACAAGAGAAGTTTCTGGAATTGAAGGAAGGAGCAGAAAATGGAGAGGAAAGAAACAGAGAGAAAACGCCGCGACTCTCTCCCTCCCCATCAAGAAATGTTATCAGGACCAGCGTTAGGAAACGGTGCCCTGGGCAAGACTTGTACTTTGGCAAAGTTCTTGGTTCAGGCTTGTAGCAGTGATGGAATAAACTGCAGAGTTCAAATCAAGTCTCTGGAGTACATCCACAACTGGGATGGGCCATTCAGTCCTTTGTACAGAGCTTCAGTTTGTAGCCAAGTCCCTCCAGAGGTAGGAAGCAGGACTGAAGACAAGATGGAGATGAGGCATCAGTCTTTTATAGTCTCTTGCCATGTGGTCTTTGCTTTCTTTGTGCCAAGGACACTCTATCCAGCAGCGACATAGAAAAACCTTAGAGTTCTGTCCATAGGCAGGTCCCTGCACACCTTGCTGAGCCACAAGGCATATCTGCCTTCTCTCAATGGGTCAGTTGTATAGCTGATGGTCCTTAATGGGCCATCAAGCAGGCTAGGCAGAGCTGACACCAATTTGTCTGGCTGGGGTGTTCCCCAGAAGCATAGCACAAGTTTGAAATACAGGCAGCATAGAGCCAATATTCATAATGTCAACTACAAAAAATGATACATATCTAGAGATAGCATAATTATAATCAGCCAATCATAACCTCTCCATAGACCCTTTATGTGACCACCTTTATACAATATTGGCTGCAAATATAGAACAGTGGTGGCAACGGTGATCTATACAGTTACAGATTATGTCAATAACGTCACAGGAGGTGACATGGTATCAGTGAGACTGATACTGGAATACTGCCTCCAGTTTTGGTGTCCTCATTTGAAAAAGATGGTGTGAAATTGGAGTTGAGGCAGCAAGAGCCACCAAATGTTCTGAGGGCTGGAGAAAAATGCCTTCTAATGAGCTATTGAAAGATCTCAACCTGTTTAGCTTCTCAAAAGAAGATTGAAAGGTGACTTCATTGAAATGTTGAAGTGCCTTAATGGAGAGAAAAGATTGGCTATTAAAGGGCTCTTTAATGTAGCAGAGAAAGGCATTAAAAAACCCAATGGCTGGAAGGTGGAAAGAGACAAATTCATATTACAATTAAGGCACAAATATTCAACAGTGAGGATGATTCACCACAGGAACAAGCTACCAAGGAAATTGGTGCATTCTCCATCTCGTGACGTCATTTCATGAAGACTAGATGCCTTTCTGGAATGTGTTTACCCCAAAAGTAGCTCTTGTGTCATACAGGAGGCCTGTGATATGCAGGGGTCAGATTAGATGCTCTAATGGTCTCTTCTGGCCATAAAGTCAACTAATTTCTGAAAAACTAAGTGTAGCATTGGGAGCAGCGTCTGATGTTTTCCTGTCTATCCGGCTTGCTTCCTAGAATGGCGCTCCTTGGTGGGGTGATCCACAGGAGTAGCTCAAACCTCCAAAGTGCCTGGCCAGGGGCAGGACATTAGCCCAGCAAGGGAGGGTGTGGCAGTGACATCACAAGGCCTTTTGCAGGACCTCAGACTATTGGCCAAAGGTGGTGGGGAGGTGGTGACCTCACAGAGAGATGCTGACATCAGCCAGGCAGGACAGGGGCGAGGGGCCAGGGAAACCTCAGAGACCCTGTGGCTTTGCTTCAGCAAGTCTCCTTCTCCAGGTCTCTCTTTGAGGACTGGGGGAGTATTCGGGTTCATGGACGTGAGCGCCAGGAGGAACCTCTCTTGAGTTTTCTCCTTCCCTTTTAGTGATTTTACTAGAAAACAGATGTCCCTGTTTAGAGGGTTAGAGCCTCCTCGAGGTTTGAAACTGTTCGGTCTGATCATTCTGGTGACAGTTGAATTCATGGAAAGCATGATCTTAAGGAGGCAGAATTTTATTCCACACCTGGGATTTTGTCCCTTAGAATCAATGGGGACATTAGGGTTTGTCCTTTTTGTTTCAACTTTTCCTCCATCCCCCCCCCCTTTCTCTTCCTCTCTTGCTTTTTTTGTCCTTTCTCCTGTTCCCCTCCCAACACCAGGAGGGGTGTGTGTGTGTGTGTGTGTGTGTGTGTGTGTTGCGGGGGAGTGCTCGGCAGCTCTCACTGTGGGAGGTCCACCCAAAACTGTGGAGCTGCAGTAGTGCTGGGGCAGTGATCCCCGCCAGTGACCTGGGCCATCCTTTGAGGTCTCTGGTGAGACCCCTCAGCCTCCCCTCCTCAGTCTCTACCCTGATTGGCTGAGCAGGGGGTTATTGACAGGGAGGAGACTCAGGTCCTTGTTCTCTTTTAAGACCAAGTAAATAAGTCATAACCACTTATATGTTTGATGGATTTTGCTGCTTCTCTGCATTAATTGTCTCTGAGCAGTTTATGATTCTCTCTAACATTGCAGTTCTCCTAAAATACTGGCTGAATAATTACTGTGCATACTTGTTCCTCTGGAGCTCATCTGAGAGCACTTTCTTGAGGTCATTCAATGTATGTAATTCAAAATCCGATGGTTAATTTGACAATCAGGGCTCTGGGTCCTATTCCCAATTCTGCCATTGACTGGCTGTGTGACCTAAGACAAGTCAGTTCTCCTTTCTCAGTCTGAGCATCTCCCTCTTTCAAGTAGGGTTAATAATGATCCGCTCCTACCTACCTCAACACACACACTCTTCCCCAACACACACACACACTGTCTCTCCCCACACACAAATAGTCTCCACACTGCAGCTGAAAAGCAGCTGGCAATCTAGTAGGATGACCCTGGAACAATGGGATAGAGAAACCTGCATCACTGAAAGTGCAGCCACAAAGACACCACACACCAGCTTCCCCTAGCTGGCAAGTATCACACCTCCACAGAAAGATCCCTGTGGTATCGTAGGCCAGCTTCCTAAGGCCTCAGCCTCAACCACTTAACACAGGGGCCTTTCTACACTCTGGTTCTGTTCTAACGGAAGGATCATTTCCAAGTGTTCGCTCAGACCAGCTTGCCCAGCACCCTCACTGCTGTGCATCTCTGGTTGTGTGGCCATGGCTGAACAGCAAGAATTCCTGCCCATTTCCCTTCTGGCTGGAGCATGCTTAGAGTGAGTTTGTGGTTAATGATGTTGCCGTAGATTGTTGGCTTCCTGCCTTGGCAATTCAGACAGTTCCTTTTCCCAACATATCTCCAGCACATCAGTCCCTGGCTGGGTCTCCTGGGCAGTGGAAAACATAAGAACATAAGAACGGCCGTGCAGGTCAGACAAAAGGTCCATCTAGCCCAGTATCTGTCTACCGACAGTGGCCAATGCCAGGTGCCCCAGAGGGAGTGAACCTAACAGGCAATGATCAAGTGATCTTCCTCCTGCCATCCATCTCCATCCTCTGACAAACAGAGGCTAGGGACACCATTCTTACCCATCCTGGCTAATAGCCATTTATGGACTTAGCCACCATGAATTTATCAGTTCCCTTTTAAACATTGTTATAGTCCTAGCCTTCACAACCTCCTCAGGTAAGGAGTTCCACAAGTTGACTGTGCGCTGCATGAAGAAGAACTTCCTTTTATTTGTTTTAAACCTGCTGCCTATTAATTTCATTTGGTGACCTCTAGTTCTTGTATTATGGGAATAAGTAAATAACTTTTCCTTATCCACTTTCTCAATGTCACTCATTTGTTTATATACCTCTGTCATATCCCCCCTTAGTCTCCTCTTTTCCAAGCTGAAGAGTCCTAGCCTCTTTAATCTTTCCTCGTATAGGACCCTCTCCAAACCCCTAATCATATTAGTTGCCCTTTTTGAACCTTTTCTAGTGCTAGAATATCTTTTTGAGGTGAGAAACCACATCTGTACACAGTATTCGAGATGTGGGCATACCATGGATTTATATAAGGGCAATACTATATTCTCCGTCTTGTTCTCTATCCCTTTTAATGATTCCTAACATTCTGTTTGCTTTTTGATCGCCTCTGCACACTGCGTGGACATCTTCAGAAAACTATCACAATGACTCCAAGATCTTTTTCCTGGCGTTGTAGCTAAATTAGCCCCATCATATTGTATGTATATTTGGGGTTATTTTTCCTAATGTGCATTACTTTACATTTATCCACATTAAATTTCATTTGCCATTTGTTGCCCAATCACTTAGTTTTGTGAGAGCTTTTGAAGTTCTTCACAATCTCCTTAACTATCTTGAGTAGTTTAGTATCATCTGTAAACTTTGCCACCTCACTGTTTACCCCTTTCTCCAGATCATTTATGAATAAATTGAATAGGATTGGTCCTAGGACTGACCCTTGGGAACACCACTAGTTACCCCTCTCCATTCTGAGAATTTACCATTAATTCCTACCCTTTGTTCCCTGTCTTTTAACCAGTTCTCAATCCATGAAAGGAGCTTCCCTTTTATCCCATGACAACAATTTACGTAGAGCCTTTGGTGAGGACCTTGTCAAAGGCTTTCAAAATCAAGTACACTATGTCCACGGATCCCCCTTGTCCACATGTTTGTTGACCTTCAAAGAACTCTAATAGATTAGTAAGACACGATTTCCCTTTACAGAAACCATGTTGACTACTGCTCAATAATTTATGTTTTTCTATGTGTCTGACAATTTTATTCTTAACTATTGTTTCAACTAATTTGCCCGTACCAACGTTAGACTTACGGTCTGTAATTGCGGGATCACCTCTAGAGCCCTTTTTAAATATTGGCGTTACATTAGCTAACTTCCAATCATTGGGTACGAAGCCGATTTAAAGGACAGGTTACAAACCTTAGTTAATAGTTCATAACTTCATATTTGAGTTCTTTCAGAACTCTTGGGTGAATACCATCTGGTCGGTGACTTGTTAATGTTGAGTTTATCAATTAATTCCAAAACCTCCTCTAGTGACACTTCAATCTGTGACAGTTCCTCAGATTTGTCACCTACAAAAGCCAGCTCATGTTTGGGAATCTTCCTAACATCCTCAGCCGTGAAGACTGAAGCAAAGAATTCATTTAGTTTCTCCGCAATGACTTTATCGTCATTAGCGCTCCTTTTGTATTTTGATCGTCAAGGGGCCCCACTGGTTGTTTAGCAGGCTTCCTGCTTCTGATGTATAAAAACATTTTGTTATTACCTGTGGAGTTGTGGCTAGCCGTTCTTCAAACTCCTCTTTGGCTTTTCTTATTACACTCTTGCACTTAAGTTGGCAGTGTTTATGCTCCTTTCTATTTGCCTCACTAGGATTTGACTTCCACTTTTTAAAGGAAGTCTTTTTATCTCTCACTGCTTCTTTTACATGGTTGTTAAGCCACGATGGCTCTTTTTTAGTTCTTTTACTGTGTTTCTTAATTTGGGGTATACATTGAAGTTGGGCCTCTATTATGGTGTCTTTAAAAAGGGCCCATGCAACTTGCAGGGATTTCATTTTAGTCACTCTACCTTTTAACTTTTGTTTAACTTTTGTTTAACTAACCATCTGCTTCCTCACCATGGGGAACAGGGGCAGAAAATGCTTTTTAAAAAGCCTTTTGAAAAGTAAAAAGTAAAACAAGCCAAGCAACCCCCTCCCTTGCTTTGTGCTGGGTGCCCAGCTGTGGGCTTGTGTGTGTGTGTGGGGGGAGGCTGGCGGGAGAGGTGTTCTGAGCACACTCTGGTCAGGGAAGGGGTGGAGTTGGCCAAAGGGGCAGGTTGAATCTTTAGCAGAGAATTCCTTTCTCCATTGTTAGCTAAGCGTTGCTGTTAAATGTCAGCCGACAAATGCAGCATTTGAAACAATCCGACTCTAAATCCCCCACCCTCTCAGCTGCTGTAGTTCTCACATCCTCTGCTCTTGTGATGTCACCACATGACATAGTGTCTTATTCCCATAGTGTCCTGTAGGTTAGACAGGAATAAGTTTTGCAGCATGAGCTTTCGTGGGTGAATACCCACTTCTTCGGATGCAAGTCATCTTGCATCCGAAGAAGTGGGTATTCACCACAACTCATGCTCTAAAACATCTGTTAGTCTATAAGGTGCCACAGGATTCTTTGTTGCTTTACAGATCCAGACTAACACGGCTACCCCTCTGCTACAGGAATAAGTGTATGAGGTAAAAACTGAAGCATAACTCCATCCCTTCCTCCTTTTGACTTCGGAAAAATAAATCCTGTCGCCTCCCTCAGTCCCAACCCAGCCCCACCGGCGCTGCTGCGCTTGGAGACAGGTGCCCTCTCATCTGGCCTGAGCTGCTGTGGGAGAGAGGGCTGGAGGGGCAGTTCTTTCTCCTGGGGCAACCTGCTCCCCAATCTCCTCATTCCCAGCCCCACCCCCGAGCCCTCACCCCCTGCACCCCTACCCTCTGCTCCAATGCTGAGACCCTCATCGCTAGCCCCACTCCAGAGCCTGCACCGCCATCCAGAGCCCTCACATCACTGCACCCCAACCCCAGAGCCTCTCCACACTCCAAACCTTTCAGCCTCACCCCTGCCACACACCATCCATGTGCAGAATGAATTTTGTAAGGAGCGCAATATGCAGGTGATGTGTCACACCTCACCTCCATATTTGTGCCCAAAACAAAATTCATTCCACACATGGACATAACAAATTAGAGGAAACACTGCTCCTGACTTTCAGCCTCTCTCTCACATCTTGAATTTCACACATTGAGTGATCAGAATAAAGTGCCCTCAAGTGAGCTAGAGACCAACAGTGGTTCATAGTAATTATTCAGCAAGTATTTTAGAAGACCTAGGACATTAATGAAAATCATGACCTGCCAAGAGACAATTAATGGAGAGAAGCAGCAAGACTAATTCCATACATTGGATTGGTTGTGACTTATTTGCCTGATTTGAAAAGAGACCAAACTGACCTGAGTCTCCTTGGTGTCGATAGCCCCCTGCTCAGCCAATCAGCACTGAGACTCTGAGGGCAGGAGGCTGAGGGTCTCACCAGATGTCCCAAAGGATGGCCCAGGACAGCATCAGAGGGGATCACTCTCAGACCCAGACCCACCTCTTGGTGAGGACCTCCCGCAATGAGAGCAATACCCCTCCCCTGCCCGCACTCCAGACCCATCCCTCCTAGGTAGAGGGAGGGAAGCTGGAAAAGGGAAAAAAGAAGCAAGAGAAGAGGAGAAAGGAGGGAGGAAAGAGGAAAAGATAAACCAAAAAGGATACACCCCAATGTCCCCAGGGATTCCAATCATCAAAACCTAGGGAGGAAATCAAATTCTGCCACCTGAAGCCAGCGCTGTCTGTGCCTAGAATGCTACCTGCGCCAGGTGGATCAGACGGAACAGGTTCCAAAGCTCTCTGAGCCTCTTACCTTCTCAAAGGGAAGTTTGTTTTCGGCACAATCAGTGGTAGGAAAGGAGAAAACTCCACAGAGGTTCCTCCTCATGCTCACAACTCTGAATCCTAATTCTCTCTCAGCCCTCGAGGAGAGACCTCGCGAAGGAGACTTGCGGCAGCAAAGCCGGGAGGTCTCAGAGACTGGCCTGGCCCTGCACCTCTGTCCTGCCCGGCTGATGTCGGGGTCTCTCTCTCTCTGAGGTCACCCGCTCCCCACCACCATTGCCCAATAGGCCGAGTTCCTGCAAAAGGCCTTTGTGATGTCACTGCCATACCCACCCCTCCCCTCAAAGCTGATGTCCTGCCCCTGGCCAGACTCGTTATGCCCATCGTTGCCCCTTTAACCTTACGTTGTCTCTCTCTGAACACCCTCACTGTACATCAGTTCACTGAGATTACCACACTCATTGCTTCCAACACAGCTGCTTTTCAGCTGCAGTGTGGAGACTGTTTGTGTGTGGGAGAGACAGTGTGTGTGTTGGGGAAGAGTGAGTGTGTTGAGGTAGGTAGGAGCGGATCATTATTATCCCTACTTGAAAGAGGAGACGCTCAGGCTGAGAAAGGAGAATTGACTTGTCTTAGGTCACAAAGCCAGTCAATGGCTGAATTGGGAATAGGACCCCCAGAGCCCTGATTTTCAAATTAACCGTCGGATCTTGAATTTCATACATTGAATGACCTCAATAAAGTGCTCTTAGATGAGCTCCAGGCCAACAAGTATGCACAGTAATTATTCAGCCAGTATTTTAGGACAAATTGGTGTCAGCTCTGCCTAGCCTGCTTGATGGCCCATTAAGGACCATCAGCTACACAATTGACCCATTTAGCGAAGGCAGATATGCCTTGTGGCTCAGCAAGGTGTGCAGGGACCTGCCTATGGACAGAACTCTAAGGTTTTTCGATGTCACGTGCTGGATAGAGTGTCCTTGGGACAAAGAAAGGAAAGACCACATGGCAAGAGACTATAAAATACTGATGCCTCATCTCCATCTTGTCTTCAGTCCTGCTTCCTACCTCTGGAGGACTTTGCTACAAACTGAAGCTCTGTACAAAGGACTGAATGGCCCATCCCAGTTGTGGATGTACTCCAGAGACTTGATTTGAACCTGCAGTTTATTCCATCACTGCTACAAGCCTGAACCAAGAACAAATTACAGCATGGTTTTACGAAAGGTAGATCGTGCCAAACCAACCTGATCTCCTTCTTTGAAAGTAACAGATTTTTAGACAAGGGAAATGCGGTGGATCTAATATATCTTGATTTCAGTAAGGCAGTTGATACGGTACCGCATGAGGAATTACTGGTTAAATTGGAAAAGATTGGTATTGAAATGAAAATCCAGAGTTGGATAAGGAGCTGGTTAAAGGGAGACTGCAGAGGGTCATATTGAAGGGTGAACTGTCGGGTTGGAGGTTACCAGTGGAGTTCCTCAAGGTTCAGTTTTGGGTCCGATTTTATTCACTCTATTTATCGCTGACCTCGGAACCAAAAGTAGGAGTGGGCTGATAAAGTTTGCGGATGACACAAAGTTGGGAGGTATTGCCAATTCGGAAAAGGATCAGGATATCCTCCAGGAGATTTGGATGACCTTGTAAACTGGAGTATTAGTAACAGGATGAAATACAATAGTGAAAAGTGTAAGGTTATGCATTTAGGGATGACTAACAAGAACTTTAGTTATAAGCTGGGGACGCACCAGTTGGAAGTAATGGAGGAGGAGAAGGACCTAGGAGTCCTGGTTGATCGTAGGATGACTATGAGTAGGCAATGTGATGTGGCCGTTAAAAACGCTAATGCGGTCTTGGGATGCATTAGGCGAGGTATTTCTAGTAGAGATAAGGAGGTGCTAGTCTCGTTATATAAGGCGTTGGTGAGACCTCATTTGGAGTATTATGTGCAGTTTTGGTCTCCCATGTTTAAGAAGGATGAATTCAAACTGGAACGGGTACAAAGAAGGTCCACTAGAATGATCCGAGGAATGGAAAGCCTGTCGTACAAAAGGAGACTTGAGGAGCTTGGTTTATTTTCCTTAACCAAAAGAAGGATAAGAGGAGATATGATTGCACTCTTTAAATATATCAGAGGGATATATACCAGGAAGGAGAGGAATTATTTCAACTCAGTGCTAATGTGGACATGAGGACAAACGGATATAAATTGTCAGTCAGGAAATTTAGGCTTGAAATTAGGCGAAGGTTTCTAACCATCAGAGGAGTGCAATTCTGGAACAGCCTGCGAAGGAAACAGTGGGGCGAAGGACCTCCATGACTTTAAGATTAAGCTAGATAAGTTTATGGAGAGATGGTATGATAGGATAACGGGCTTAGTCAATAGGTCAATTAAGTGACACACTGGTAATTAGTACAATGGGTCAATGATAGGATATTGTTAGCCTTTTTCCAGAGGGTCTGGCTGGAGAGTCTTGCCCGCATGCTCGGGGTTGACCTGACCGCCAGAGTTGGGGTCAGGAAGAATTTTCCTCCAGGGTAGATTGGCAGTCGCCCTGGAGGTTTTCGCCTTCCTCCGAAGCATGGGGCAGGGGTCGCTGCTTAAGGAGTGGGTGGATCGGCTTATGTGGCCTGCATCTTGCAGGAGGTCAGACTAGATGATCATAATGGTCCCTTCTGATCTTGAATTCTATGATTCTATGATTCTATGAACTTTGCCAAAGTACAAGTTTTGCCCAGGGCACCATTTCCCCTAACGCTGGTCCTTGGTAACATTTCTTGATGGGGGGGGGGAGGGGAGAGAGACGAGGCGTTTTCTCTGTTTCTTTCCTCTCCATTTTCTGCTCCTTCCTTCAATTCCAGAAACCTCCCTTGTGTTTCAGACTGTGCAGTGACACCCTCCCTACCCCAGGACTATGGAGCCTTTGGAGCAGAAAGATCCTAGGAGCTAAGGATGAATCCAGGGGTGAGTAGCTGGCAGGAAGGAGTCCTAGCAACTCTTCTGGGAGTGCAGGGGAGGAATGACTCCCCCTTCTCTACATTCTCCCCATGGGGCTCTAGGGAGCAGGTAAGATTGTCTGATAAATTCCATCCAACATTCCCCTTTGATCCAAGCCGAGAGACATCTCAGCTATGCACGATCCCCTTGGCAGCACCAAACAAGGGATGTTTTCCACTGCCCAGGAGACCCAGCCAGGGACTGATGTGCTGGAGATATGTTGGGAAAAGGGAGTGTCTGAATTGCCAAGGCAGAAAGCAAACAATCTACAGCAACATCATTAACCACAAACCATGCTCCAGCCAAAGGAAATGGGCAGGAATTCTTGCTGTTCAGCCATGGCCACACATCCAGAGCTGCACAGCAGTGAGGGTGCTAGGCAAGCTGGTCTGAGCGAACAATTGGAAATGATCCTTCAGTGAGAACAGAACCAGAGTGTAGACAGGCCCCAGTGTTAAGTGGTTGAGGCTGAGGCTTTAGGAAGCTGGCCTACAATACCATAGGGATCTTTCTCTGGAGGTTTGATTCTTGCCAGCTAGGGGAAGCTGGTGTGTGGTGTCTTTGTGGCTGCACTTTCAGTGATGCAGGTTTCTCTATCCCATTGTTCCAGGGTCATTCTACTAGACTGCCAGCTGCTTTTCAGCTGCAGTGTGGAGAACTGTTTGTGTGTGTGGAGAGACAGTGTGTGTGTGTGTTGGGGAAGAGTGAGTGTGTTGTGGTAGGTAGGAGCGGATCATTATTATCCCTACTTGAAAGAGGAGACGCTCAGGCTGAGAAAGGAGAACTGACTTGTCTTAGGTCACACAGCCAGTCATTGGCAGAATTGGGAATAAGACCCCAGAGCCCTGATTTTCATATTAACCATCAGATCTTGAATTTCATACATTGAATGACGTCAATAAAGTGCTCTCAGATGAGCTCCAGAGGAACAAGTATGCACAGTAATTATTCAGCCAGTGTTTTAGGAGAACTGCAATGTTAGAGAGAATCATGAACTGCTCAGAGACAATTAATGCAGAGAAGCAGCAAAATCCATCAAACATATAAGTGGTTATGGCTTATTTACTTGGTCTTAAAGAGAACAAAAGGCCTTGAGTCTCCTCCTGTTAATAACCCCTGCTCAGCCAATCAGGGTAGAGACTGAGGAGGGGAGGCTGAGGTCTCACCAGAGAGCTAAAGGATGGCCCAGGTCACTGGCGGGGATCACTGCCCCAGCACTACTGCAGCTCCACAGTTTTGGGTGGACCTCCCACAGTGAGAGCTGCCAAGCACTCCCCATAACACACACACACACACACACACACACACACCTCCTGGTGTTGGGAGGAACAGAAGGAAGGACAAAAGAAGCAAGAGAGGAAGAGAAAGGAGGAAGGGATGGATGGAGGAAAAGTTGAAACAAAAAGGACAAACCCTAATGTCCCCAGTGATTCTAAGGGACAAAATCCCAGGTGTGGAATAAAATTCTGCCTCCTTTAGATCATGTTTTCCATGAATTCAACTGTCACCAGAATGATCAGACCGAACAGTTTCAAACCTCGAGGAGGCTCTAACCCTCTAAACAGGGACATCTGTTTTCTAGTAAAATCACTAAAAGGAAGGAGAAAACTCAAAAGAGGTTCCTCCTGGTGCTCACGTCCGTGAACCCGAATACTCTCAGTCCTCAAAGAGAGACCTGGAGAAGGAGACTTGCTGAAGCAAAGCCACAGGGTCTCTGAGGTTTCCCTGGCCCCTCGCCCCTGTCCTGCCTGGCTGATGTCAGCATCTCTCTGTGAGGTCACCACCTCCCCACCACTTTTGGCCAATAGTCTGAGCCCCTGCAAAAGGCCTTTGTGATGTCACTGCCACATCCCTCCCTTGCTGAGCTAATGTCCTGCCCCTGGCCAGGCACTTTGGAGGTTTGAGCTACTCCCTGTGGATCACCCCACTCAAGGAGCGCTCATTCTAGGAAGCAAGCCAGCTAGACAGTAAAACATCAGATGCTGCTCCCAATGCTACATAGTTTTCAGAAATTAGTCGACTGTATGGCCAGAAGAGACCATTAGAGCATCTAATCTGACCCCTGCATATCACAGGCCTCCTGTATGACACAAGAGCTACTTTTGGGGTAAACACATTCCAGAAAGGCATCTAGTCTTCATGAAATGACATCACGAGATGGAGAATGCACCAATTTCCTTGGTAGCTTGTTCCTGTGGTGAATCATCCTCACTGTTGAATATTTGTGCCTTAATTGTAATATGAATTTGTCTCTTTCCACCTTCCAGCCATTGGGTTTTTTAATGCCTTTCTCTGCTACATTAAAGAGCCCTTTAATAGTAATCTTTTCTCTCCATTAAGGCACTTCAACGTTTCAATGAAGTCACCTTTCAATCTTCTTTTGAGAAGCTAAACAGGTTGAGCTCTTTCAATAGCTCACTAGAGGCATTTTCTCCAGCCCTCAGAACATTTGGTGGCTCTTTGCTGCCTCAACTCCAATTTCACACCATCTTTTTCAAATGAGGACACCAAAACTGGAGGCAGTATTCCAGTATCAGTCTCACTGATACCATGTCACCTCCTGTGACGTTCTTGACATAATCTGTAACTGTATAGATCACCGTTGCGACCACTGTTCTATATTTGCAGCCAATATTGCATAAAGGTGGTCACATAAAGGGTCTATGGAGAGGTTATGATTGGCTGATTATAATTTTGCTATCTCTAGATATGTATCATTTTGTAGTTGACATTATAAATATTGGCTCTATGCTGCCTGTATTTCAAACTTGTGCTATGCTTCTGGGAACACCCAGCCAGACAAATTGGTGTCAGCTCTGCCTAGCCTGCTTGATGGCCCATTAAGGACCATCAGCTATACAATTGAGCCATTGAGAGAAGGCAGATATGCCTTGTGGCTCAACAAGGTGTGCAGGGACCTGCCTATGGACAGAACTCTAAGGTTTTCTATGTCGCGTGCTGGATAGAGTGTCCTTGGGACAAAGAAAGCAAAGACCACATGGCAGAGACTATAAAAGACTGATGCCTCATCTCCATCTGGTCTTCAGTCCTGCTTCCTACCTCTGGAGGGACTTGTCTACAAACTGAAGCTCTGTACAAAGGACTGAATGGCCCATCCTAATTGTGGATGTACTCCAGAGACTTGATTTGAACCTGCAATTTATTCCATCACTGCTACAAGCCTGAACCAAGAACTTTGCCAAAGTACAAGTTTTGCCCAGGGCTCCGTTTCCCCTAACGCTGGTCCTTGGTAACACCCTGCCCGGCCCAGCGTTCCTCCCGGCCGCCCGGCTCGGGCTCGGGCTCGGGCACCCTGCCCGGCCCATTCCTCCCGGCCGCCCGGCTCGGGTCGGGCTCCAGCGCCCTGGCGGCCCGCGTTCCTCCTGGCCGCCCGGCTCAGGCTCGGGCTCCGCTGCGGCGCCCTGGCTGGCCCGCGTCCCTCCCGGCCACCGGCTCGGGCTCGGGCTCCAGCGGCGCCCTGCCCGGCCCGCCCTCCCGACCGCAGCCCGGCTCCGGGCGCGGGGGCGAATCGCGACCGATACTTACCCAGATGCTGGGGTCCGGGCAGTGGCGGCCTTGGCTGCCCGGCTCGGCTCCGGCTCCGGGCTCTGGCAGTGTTGGAGGTGGTGGGAGGATACTGGATCTTTATAAATGGAGAGCCTGCTCTTCCTTTCAGCAGCACAGACCTGGGTTGACTGTCCTGTGATAAATCAGCCATTCTTTCTCATTCTATGAGCAGAACACAGCAGATGACAGCCTGTTGCTTATTCAGCTTACAGCAAAGGGGACACAGGTCGCTTCAATTCCCAGACTCTGCCTCTCATTCATCTACCCAGTTGGGTGTGTGAAAGCTAAATGAGCTGGTATTCCAAACTCCCAGAAAGGCAGTGGAGGAAAGAAAGTGACCCTTTATAGGCAGCTCAGTTCAGTCCTCGCTGCTGAAGGCAGTACTAATGAAGTGACTTGCACACAGAGAGTCAAAGCAAGGGCTTGGTTAAGGGCAGCTTCACCCCAGATTCCCCCTGAAGTTATGTAGGAGGAAACAAGTGAAGGGTTTTAACACAGTGGGCAGTACCAGACAGCAGGCCACTGTGGGATTAGGGGACGTGAGTGCAGGAGTGAGGAGGTCATAAACAGAGCCAGCAAAGAGTTGATTAACACAGGATAAATTAGTCCAAATTTGCGAAATATATCCCCAAAATGTACAAATGAGCCTGTGAAATCCAGAGACCACGTTTCTGTGGCACTTTCCTTTAGAACTCTTGACAGACACCATTCCCATCTCCTTTGGGCTTTTTTTTTGGTATAAATGTGTGGCTCAGGAAACGCAAGGAGCCAAGTGCAGGACTGAGGTTCAGTCTCTCTGTTGGCCCTGGATATGATGCTTTGGGAGGTGTAAGAGGCTAGGGAGACTGTAATAGGCAGGAGAAGATTAGGGGAGATTAGTCTGAGTGAAAAGGAGAGGAAAGGACGGGGCTGGCTTATCAGTACCAAATTATTCTCTGATTTTCAATTTAGTACCATGCACATTCTTCTCAGTTACAACAGACACACTGAATAAACTATGCAAATACACAATAGCTGCATGGACACGAGGTTCTCCTTTGAATTTTATGTATAAAGGAGATTACGATCAATGACATGGCTGGAGAAACTTGTCCTCCTAAAACAAAGGAAAGGTCTGCTCCATTTTTTCCTGACACAGGAACAGAACATACTACCAGCTCAGCCCCCTCCCACCCTCCACCCGAATCTTACCACTGATCTGCGGATCAAAGACAGCCTGCTTTTTGCTTTGTTCTCAGCAAACTCCAGGCTGTTGATGTCCGTGAGACGAGCCCTGTATTTATTCATCTGCTCTACGACAATCAACTCCACACAGCTGCAAAAAGGAAAAAAGAAAGTGGTAAAACACGAGGATAAAACTCTGGCTGTGTTTGAGCTGGCCATGTCGCCTAAGTGCTGCGCCAATTCTCTTGCTTCGTGGGCTGGAAACGAACAGTGTGGTTGAAATGCCCAAAATGGTAGTGAGCAGGGGAGCTAAACTAGAGGACTAAAGGGAGGGCTCCCCAAGGGCTCCATCAGGAAACAGGTCCTTCCCCTGGAAAGGCAAATACCCACCAAGGTTAGGAAAGCACAGCATGTTCAAATGAAAGGCTGAAAGAATGGCCATTTCGGATATGCTGCGCTATCTAGCTATATCTATTTGTAGACACACACACTTGTGCTTGTTTGCATCCAAGCTGGACAGGCAGTCGCAGGGCAATGACAGTGATTAGGTGTCTGGGGCAGATATTTTGTTTAATACCATCAGTATTGTTTTCTGGAAGAAATCCTTTTAGAGCAGTAATGATACAAGGCGGCGTATATAAGTCAAGTTACAAAGAGACTTCTTCTTACAAGGAACCTTTAGAAGAGTGATTCAAAGTAATTTTCACATCTGTAGGCAGAAGAATTGCTTCTAGGAGAGATTTGAAGGCCAGGCAGGTTCATGTAGTCTGGTCTCCTGCATAGAATTTCATCAAATGATTCCTGCATCCACTATCCATCCTAGGTACTTATCTAACCCCCAGTGCCCTATTATCTGAGCTTCTCACAATCTAACATGTTTATTCTTAAAATTCCAGTTGAAGTCAAAAACATCCCCGAGGGCTCCATTACAAACCCTTCCCACCCACTGGATGATGATTCCCTATTTACAATTACTTTGGAGATATCAATTAGCCAATTTTCAATCCATTTAATATTTGCTGCACTGAATCTGTATAGTGTTAATTTTTAATCAGGATGACCCAACTGGAATCTAAGTCAACGATGTCAACGTGGTTACCTCTGCCAACCAAACCTGGCATCCAATCAATTTTGACAAGACCTATTTTCCATAAAAACTGTGTTGACTGGCACTAATTACACTGCCATCCTTCAATTCTTTACTGATTACCTTCCACGTCAGCTTTCCCATGATTTTGCCTGAGACTGATATTGAGCTAACTGGCCTGTAGTTACCCAGATCATCCTGTTAATCCTTTTTAGATACTGGCACATTAGCTTTTGTACAGTCCTCTGGAACTTCCCCATTACTCCAGGATTTGTTAAATATCAACATCAATGGCGGAGAGCTCACTGTCCCGTTCTTTAAAAACTCCTGGGTGCAGGTTATCAATCCTGCAGCTTTTAAAAGGTTTAACTTTAGCAGCTGCTAGTTACTGATAGAATAGACAGTATTTCATTAAGGCAATTCATTTGCAAACCAGTGATGTGTTTGTAGCTGTCATTCTACAGCACATTAAAGTGCATTACTCAGTGACCATTTGACTGTCTGACATGACCTCATTACAGGATTTACCCTGGAAGTTGTAATGCTATATTCTTACGTGGTTGTTTTACTGATGTCCTGAACGCTCTGCAGTGGGTCAGTTGTGTCAGGACAGCGGAGAATACATGGAGCAAACACAATGGCCAGGGCATTAGCTGACATTCGATTGGTCTCTTCCTGCAGGGCAATCCTAAACAATAAACAACAAAGCAGCAAGGGTTAAAGGTAGCTCCAATTCACATAACACTGGCAGGAAATACCCCTGTAGAGAAACAGAAAGAGGACAAAATACAAATTCAGAGCAGGGCAGGAGAGGAGGGCTGTACATGCACATGAGATCTGGAGGTCATTGCCAGGTGAAGATTTTCCACAATATTATATAGCTTTGAAGTGAAGAGCTTAAATTTGTTGTATATTGTAAAGAACTAGACCAAAAGTATGTAAATATTATACCAGACAAGGGCAAAAGGTAAGACAATGGATACTGAGTGAACCACGCAACATGCCATGACACTCTTTAGGAAATCTTTTGTTTTGACCTACTTAACCTATTTTCCAAAAGGAATAGATACAGTGCATATTTATTACAGTAGCAAGCAACTCACTTAGCCATCATTAAGCTATGCCTTAGAAACAGAGCACAGATGTGTCTAAATGCATGTAGATGGCAGGAAACTTCGCAGATTGTAACACAGTGACTATAGCCTGAACTAGATATTGTCTAAGCTCATGCAAAGCATCACACATGATCCCTAGACCCTCAATGTTCAAACTAAAGGGTGCAATACATGGCAGTACTGTGATCCACTGCAATCTTACTGCACTCCTCAGTGGGTTAGCTCTATGGCTAGTGATGAGCTGGCAAAATCATAACAACCGGTTCCCTCCTCACCCCAGGAGGAATCATGCCTCCCCGACCCAGGGACCCCTGCCCCGTCCACCCCCCTCCCTGTTCCCTACCCTCTAACACCTCACAAACACTATCCACTCCCCACCCCCGAACTCCCCAGCCCCCGACCCGGGAGGGGCGCGAGGCCAGCCAGGCGCAGCAGCGGGAGCCAGGCGAGCCGAGCCGGGCGGCCGGGAGAGCAGCGGGGCCGGGCAGGGTGCCCGAGCCCGAGCCGGGCGGCCGGGAGGAGCAGCGGGGCCGGGCAGGGTGCGAGCCCGAGCCGGGCGGCCGGGAGGAGGCGTGGGGCGGCCAGGGTGCAGCGGCTGGGCGGGCGGGCCCAGGCCGGGCGGCCGGGGAGGAGCGTGGGGCCGGGCAGGGCGCTCGAGCCCGAGCCTGAGCCAGGCAGCCGGGGAGCAGCGGGGCCGGAGGGGGTGCGCGGCCGGGACCTGCTGGCCGTGGAGGGTCGGGGCCGGGCGGGGACCCGGGGACAGGGGGCCGTGGTCAGGGACGGGGCTGGAGACCGGCGGGGCACACGGCCCCTCCTGGTTTCCTACCTCAGCGTCGTCTTCCTGGACCGGGAAGCCTGCTTGCTTCTCAGCCCTCCCAGGCTTCCCGCTAACAGCTGATTCACGGGAAGCAGGGTGGGAGGAGAAGCAGAAGGAACATTCATGGCAGGAGGTGGAGGCAGAGCTGAGGTGAGCCGGGCCGGGCAGCAGGGAGCACTTGTTAAATTTAAATGCCCTTTTAGAACCAGTTTGTCCCACTGGGAGCGACCGGTTCTAAAGGGCTTCTAATTAACAACCGATTCAGCGATCCGGTGCGAACCGGCTGCAGCTCACCCTGTCTATGGCATGGAACCATTTGATTGTAACCAGCTGTGACCTACAGTCGTTGTCTTCTCAGCAAGTCTGAAACATTTGATGCTATTACGAAAGAAGAACATTATTGGCATTAGATGTCAATGATAGCAATGACTGGAAAAAGAGCCCTTGGGTCCAGGCGTTAAAGCCATTTCAGAATTTAAAGCACTCCCTTGCAAAGTTTCACTCCCCTTTTTCCCGACAAAGTACTTGGATCACATAGGCCCGTGTTCAGGTACTCTTACTCACGGAGAACAGTACCTTGTTCCAGTGGAACTACTCATAGATGCGGTGGTACTCATGGGGAGTAAGTGTATCAGAATCAGGCCCCTAGTGAGGAAGGAGAAGAGAAAGAGTGGCTGCAGTATGACGATCCCACGCTGTGGTCTGCCATTACCTCACAAGGTGAAAGATGAGGCGTTCAGGGTACTGAGGTGGGTGCGAGAGAGCTGATCAATGACAGAGTACACGCCTCGGATGGTCTCCTTCCTCTCCTGCAGGCCTGGAGAGAGCACACACAGTTACACATATTACAGGCAACTTCCCCATGCTGTCTTCTGCCATCTTTACTTGTGAAGGTGGTGTGAATGGCCCAGTACAGGGAGCTGTGCAGGAGGCTAGTGCACAGAGACAGGGATGACAACTCCCTCCTCTCCTGCCTATACAAGCAGGCCCCCTTTGCAGGTCCCTCAGGTAGCAGTATCCTATGCAAAAACATGAGCATAAGACACTGATTTCTTTTAAACAGATTCCAAAAGAGTTGGGAGCTGAATAATAACTATGTCTCCTGGGGCACGTCTATGCTGCACACTCTGCTCTGCTCACCATCAAAATCATATGCTACATACCACTCTAGCACGGGCAGAAATAGCAATGTAGATGGCGAGGCACTGCTTAGGTGAGTAAAGACATGCATGAAGGCTGTGGGGATATACCCTACACACACTGCTTAATTTGTAAGAAAGAGGTGCCGGGGCTCAAGCTTTTTTTTTTTAAACTTTCACACAGCAAGCCCAGTGGTACCAGGGCTCTGAGCAGCAAAGGCTTTGACTACTATAACAGTGTAAGGGATTAGTTTGTGTCACAGTGCTGTCTGTGGCTACATGGCACAGTGAAAAGCAGGCTGTGTCCACATTGCAGTGCCTACCTACACGTCAGTGAAGGCTCTGGCAGAAGGAGGCTGCAAGGAAAGACTTCAACAGCAGAGAGCTGCTGGAGCAGATGTGCGGAGCTCAGCCCTGGCAAGCCTTGGCACAAATTAAGCATCACCTACGTGGCTCCCACCTACACTGCCTATTTTTAGCAGTGTCATCACTGATGGCGTCTTTCCTGTTGCAGGAAAGACCCGGCAGTGGGAAAAGGCTCTAAGAGGAGGCAGATGGGAGGCTCCAGCACTGTCTTGCCAGTTACGTCATAAAGATGACAGATCACCAAAATGACTTTTGGATTCAAACACTCCATACAATTGGCGCTTGTACAATCGTACAAGCACACAATCTACTTGCTTGCTGCTTGTCATGACAATGGTGATGATAAAACTAAAGTAAAAAAGACTGCTTGTTCTGGGCAAGCAGAAACTGGGTTAGTACCTGCAGCTAATTGTACCTTCCCTGTCTTGGGTTTTGTGTGTGATTGTATAGGATTTGTATGGACCTTCCTTACCCATAGCTCGCAGAAATTCCTCGTAGAGTTCGAAGGTCATGAGGGATTGGGCAAATCTCTCAGCCACCGTTTGAACACACTGGCAATGACATGAATATTGTAGTCATCTAGATTCACATTGTCAATATCTGTTCACCGAGGCAAGTGAGTGGAGGAGTGGAAAAGAAACCAAAGAAAAAGCAAATGATCAGTTTTGATCCAGTAAACAAGCCAGTGTTTTCCTGTCAGTCCTAGCACTGGCGATGACCTAACCACTGCTGTTGGACCAACTTCTGTGGGTGAGAGAGGTCCTGAGGAAGAGCTCTGTGTAGCTCAGCTTGTCTCTTGCCAACAGACTTCAGTCCTACAGAAGCTATTACCTCACTCACCGTCTCTCCACTATCATGGGTGTGGTCAGATGTTCGGCTGCCTGTGTGTGTTCCCTCTGTGTGCCACCCCAGCCTGGCACAGACAACTGACATGGCACACCTCAGGCGAACCGCCCAATGACCACAAGATCCATTAAGGCATGAAGGCACCCAGCCAGGCTTAATTTGATTAAGCACAGTACTAGTATCATGCACTAATACATGTATACCCAAAACAATGGACCAGCTCAGCAAATGGCGGGACTTTCAGTTCCTCCTAGGCTAGATAAAGACACTGCCCCAAGATACATTTTTATACAGAGATACAAACAAGTTACATATTGCTCCTCTGATAGTTGACATCCTCTGATATCACAACCCACCACCTTGTACATTTCTATCCATCATATTGTCATCCTGACCATATCTTTAGGCAGGGTCAATAGGTTCCTGGTGTCTTTGGGAATGTGTTTGTACCATTCGTGGTATGGGGTGTTCTGGTACCACCCTTCTGGAATGTGTCTGTGTGTGTGTTGTGTGCTTAGCACTCAGCAACGTGTGTTTCTGCAATATCAGCCCTGTTCTTGCCAGATTCTGTGAGAAGGGCCTGCCTCTAGCTCACAGCCGGATTTTGTTTTATATCAGCAAAGTTTTGACCGCTACTTTAGCCCAGCCCTCAGGCCTCTGATACAAGGGCTTATGTCTCAGGCTCTTCTACAGTGAGCAGAGCTACAACAACACTGCATAGAAAAACAGGTATCAATACTGTAGCAACCTCAGATCACACAGTGCACAACCTTGGCACCTACTTTTTTAATATGACCATGTTAAAATTCTTGTCGTGAAAGAGCCAGTTTTCCAGGGTGAAAGTCTTTAGAGAGAGTTTGTAAAGCACTTTGGAAGTCTAGGTGATGTTGATAAATATGAAGCCTGGCTAATGAAGCTTTTCTCCCAATTTCTTTTTGCACACTTGTGCACAAGAGGAGAATAAAACAAGGAAGAATTAAACAGTTCCACAAGACAGGAGGGCTCTAACACAGTGCAGACTTTTGGTGAAGGCTGGTATTAGAGAAATGTCTGTAGTTTCATGGTACCACAAGCCAGAGTCTACGGTGGGGAAGGAAAACAGTTCCTTTGCTCTGGCCCCCTTTAGATGACATGAATTCCCTGTTCACAGAGGTTCTCGGCTGTCCCTTTTGCTCCCCCTCTGAGACTCTCTCTTTTCATCTTACCTGTATCAAGACCCTGTCAGGCTCCTTTATCTTATTGGTTGAGCCTGCCTTCCTGTAAATGCCCTCGGTGTACAATCCATGCATTTCAATGTAGTTTATGAGCTTCTCCACCACCAGTGGCACCGCTCGCTCCTCATTGGTCAGTCAGGAGAGCTCAACCCCAAACTGCCGTGACAGCTCGGGATCATACTGATGTGGAGAAAGAGATTGATTTCTTAATTCCTTTTCAAAGGTCTCAATGCAATGCTGCTCACAGCGTAGTAAACCTAGGGATGTCTTGAGACTGAATCTCTCAATGTATGCAATGTAATTTGACTGTCGTTCAAGATGCAGTTCACATTTTTAAACAAAGTTAACTGGATTATTTGCAAATTAATCTAGTAAATCTAACTGAGCACAAGGGAAGAGAGGAAAGGTCTGTACACTGCCCTGCAAATCCAATCTTTCTAAGAGCTTTCTTGGTCATTGTAACTATCCCTGTGTTCACTCTGCTATGTCTGCAGCACTGCACATTGCTACAAAGACTAACAAATGTTCATAGTTAAGGCTTGCAACAGGACTGTGCTCAGAAAAATGGCTCTGTAAAATGGCCCACGGTACTCTCCTTGGGTCTTCAGAGTCATCATTTGCTTCATGTACTGACATTTTTACTGTAGAGCCAACACAGCTGTGCGACAGTGAGCTATATTCTAGTCTGCTTCATGCCTCACTGACAAAATTGCCTGGTGAGGATACATGAAGGAGAACACACTTGGGCTTGATTCTGAGATCCTAGATGAACTTACAGTGCTGAAAGTTAAAAAAATGGTTTTGAGCAAGTGTGACATAGAAGCCACTGAAAGAGAAATAGAATCAGTAAAAGACGCTGACATTCTCTATTTTACAGAGTCACTTTCCTGACTGGAACTGCACTTTAGAGACTCAACATTCAGCAAACAATTCGAGCTGAATATGAGATTCTGGTTGGATAAAGTCAAAAGACTGAGAAAAACTTTTCACACAATAATGCACAGATCCACGTAGGAGGCTTTGAACATATGGACTGTATGTTCAAACCCAGCATGAGTAGTGATCCAACCAGAACAATAAATGAGAAAGTAGGTGTGCGGCTTGGTTAGACCTCTGACCAGTGCCACTCTTCCATGTCTGCTTCTTCTCATTCACTGTTACCACAGCACAAATGAAAACAACATGAAGGGAATGTCAGGAGGTTTCCACACTGGATGAACCTCCATGCAAGAACACACCGGGAAGAAATGGTGACAGCAACTGGTTTTGATCTCATTTAAAATTCACAAGTTATTGTACTATCATCTCTTAATCTTTTAGTGCCAGGATTGGGCTGTTCCTAGAGCTAACATCAAGTGCTATAACAAAAACTCTAACCTTTGCTGTCACTGTGTTCAACTGCCAACATTGGCATAAAATGCATTAGTGCAAACTACAAGGTCCATCAAAGCAAATACACTGCTAAGATAAACTTGATGCTCTATTAGTTCCATCATAAGCCTAAATGAAAAGTCACCAGGTTCTGCATAAAGTTAAAAACAACGAGGAAATCTGCTGTTACCTTTTGGATAAAGGGCACCTTCTCAAAATATACCAAATGGCACCAACTCTCTCAGCCAGGGGCGGCTCTAGACACCAGGGCGCCAAGCAGGCGCTTGGGGCAGCCGTTTCCGGGGCGGCATTTGGCTCGGTTGAGCTCCGCCCGGCATGCCTGCGGCAGGTCCACGGAGCCGGGACAGCGGACCTGCGCGGGCATGACTGCGGCGGGTCCCGTCTTCCAGCGGCTCGGTTGAGCTCCGCAGGCATGACTGCGGCAGGTCCGCTCGTCCGGGCTCAGGTGGACCTGCGCGGGCATGCGGCAGGAGCTCAACGGGCAGCGGGAAGAGGACCCGCCGCGGGACCGGGAAGGCGGCGCAGCGCTCCGCGCTGCTTAGGGCAGCCTACTTTCTAGAGCCGCCCCTGCTCTCAGCTGATGCAATGTGAAAATGTAACCCTTAGCAGCCTGAATCCATCCAGCAGCAACAAATTAATAAATGCAAATGATCTAACCATTTCTGATCAGTACCTTGGACTAGTATTTATTTTCAGACTCCAAATTTTCCTGAGCATTAGCAAGCCAGATTTTTAAAGATGAACTTGGAGAATACATTAATGTCACTTCACTAGAGCTCAGGAAATGAATTCACACCAAGTAGTTATTTTATTTCAGCCGGCTGCTTGGGGCGGCAAAAACTGTAGAGCCGGCCTTGGGCAGTAAATATCATTATGCCACTATAGAAATCTACAGTACCTCCACACCTTGAATACTGCATGCAGTTTTGCTCATCTCACCTCAAAAAAGATATGTTAGAACTGGAAGAAATACAGAGAAGAGTAACAAAAATTATTAGGCATATGGGACAACTTCTCATATAAGGAGAGATTAAAAGACAGGGACTTTTCAGCTAGGAAAGAGACGACTAAGAGGGACTATGATAGAGATCTATCAAATCTTGATTGGTGTAGAGAAAGTCAATAAGGAAGTGTTATTTAGCCCTTCACATATCACAGGAACAAGGGTCACCCAATGAAATTAATAGGCAGCAGGTTTAAAACAAAAACAAGGAAGCATTTCTTCACACAATGCAGTCAACCTGTGGTACTCATTGCCACGGAGAGATTGTGAAGGCCAAAAGTATAACTGGGTTCAAAAAAGAATGAGATGAGTTCACGGAGGATGGGTCCATCTCTGGCTACTAGCTAACATGGTCAGGGATGCAACCCTATGATCTGGATGTCTCTAAACCTCTGACTGCCAGATGCCGGGGCTGGGACTGTCCAGCAGGGGATGGTTCACTTGACAATTGCCTTGTTCTGTTCATTCCCTCTGATGCATCTGGCACCCACCACTGTCAGAAGACAGGATACTGGGTAGATGAACCATTCTTCTGGGGGATCCAGGATAGCCACTCTTATGGTTTATGTTCTTAGCTGATTACATAGAAATTCAGCTTTAGCATCCTGGGAGCATAAGAACCAAGAATGCATTTGTGACACTGGCAGACCAGTCAACCTGTGTATGACCCATAATAACTTAACAAGAGGCACTTCTACTGTGTCAAGACAGTTCACGTGCATGTGAATTTCAAAGAGATGTATTAGACTAGCAATCATCAACTCATTCAAAAATGAACAATAGATGCTAAGTGTATTTGTCTGTGGTTATCTATACCGGGTTAGAAGTTTCACAATGTAACTAAATTAGCTTGTAGATGCTAATTCCCTTTCGTGGCTTAATTGCCTTAATTATGTGTGCAAGGTGTTCAGTTAGCCTTAAAATCAAAGATGTAAGACACTTCAGAAACCAATCATTTCTACATTATCTTCAGCTTAACTATCTGTGTTATAATGGAAGAACGGCTAATTACCTTATGTGAATGAATGTAACTAGTTTACTGGGTATGCACAGGAAATAGAAGATTATCTTCAAAGCAAAGTACAACAGGCCATCCGCATTGGGGGAAGGGCCTTCTGTGACAATTTCTGTGAGGTAGGCTTGTCAGCCTGGTAGAATAGCTATAAAGAGAAGGCTCGGGCCTGATCCTATCATCTCTAGACTGCTTAAATGTTGAACAGGGACAGTGTAAGCCATAGGACAGAGATCTTCCAAATAATCATTTGGAAGAACCTGGAAAATGCCTGGAAAAACTAACAGACTTTACATCTAAGCTGCCTTTGGATTCTGATCTGTTGGGATGATTCCAGAGAGACTTTTACAAACCAGCAGTTTATTCCATCACTGTTGTGATCCTGAACTATGAACATGGAAAGTCACTTGTCTGGATATTGATCTTTTAACCATTTGTAACTCTTCTTTCTTTTAACAATAAATCTTAGATTTAGTTAAGGATTGGCTGACAGCGTGATATTTGGGGAAGACCTGAGATTCACATTGACCTGGGGATAAGCATCTGGGCCTTTATGATCAGTGAACCCCACATATGGTGAATCAGGTTTCCAGTAACCCCTCACTATATTAGACATAGAATATCAGGGTTAGAAAGGACCTCAGGAGGTATCTAGTCAACCCCTGGCTCAAAGCAGGACCAATCCCCAGACAGATTTTTACCCCAGTTCCTAAATGGCCCCCTCAAATACTGAACTCACAACCTGGGGTTTAGCAGGCCACTGCTCAAACCACTGAGCTATCCCTCCCCCCTCTTCCAAGACAGAGATGTTTAGATGGGAGCCAAGGTCTGGAATGCCAAAAGGGGACCATGTTTGGCATCTTGTTAACTACGGTGGAAGCTCTTTTGTTGTCGACTTGGTGAATCTAATGATAGAATAAGCCATCAGTTTGGTGGTTGTCTCCCTCTACTTCTTGCAGTCTGCCCGCAGTGTGGTCACAGCATTGTTGTGTAAACCTCTCACTCACGGAAGCAGAGGATGTTAGTCACCTTGAGATCCCAGCTGCTGTCCTGGAAGAGTTTTCATGCATTTGCGTTGAGTGTCGGATCTGATGTAAGCAGGAAGTCAGCTCAAGGAAGAGTAAGGCTATACTCACTGTGCTATGAACTACCTCTTGATAGGCAGTCTGCAGCTGGGTGCTGGCCTGCAAGGCCGTTCTCTCTCCACTCCTTCCCCGAACTGAACCATGTCCTGAGGAGCTGTTGGTAGAGCAGGGGAATGGACAGAGTTAGTACCAGAAAATCCCTCCCAAAGTTCCTCTTAAACAGGTTTAATTGTCACTAAAATCCCTCTCCAAAGCATCTGACCTCCATGTAGCAAAGGAATTACATGTCTAATGGAAGAGCCCCTTAGATATACAAGTCCCAGGGCCAGATTCACCTCTGGTGATTGAAGCCAAAGGAGTTACATGAGAGATGAATCTGGGCCCGTGTATGTGATGTCTGCTGTAGACTGTCTGATGGGAGCTGTCTAGCACATTGCATGCTGTTTGATGTCTGCTGCTGTGGTCTATTTCCTGGGCAACTTCTCCCACATTGATTGGCAAAATGACAGAGAGGAGCATTTCTTTTTATTAATTTGAATAAGAGCAGAGAAGTCCCCCCAGCCCAGCTCCTTTTATAACTTCATTTTTATACTGAACGTGCATCAAACTCCCCACCCCTCAGCCCTTCACAATATTCTGTTCATGTCTGAGGAACAGGAAGTTTCCTCTGAATGAGTTTCCATACACAGGGCTTAACTCAATATTCATGAATTTCTCTTAGAAGAAGTGATTAGTTTCAACTGGTTCTCTTCGATTTGGCTACTGCAGTGGTGATTTTCTTGCCGCTCCAAGTAGTGTCAACGACATTGTAAGAACTTGGTCCCAATCCAGCCCTGGCATAAAATGGCATAGCTTCCGTGGATTTCAGTGGGGCACATGCCCGCTTATCCCAGGAAGAATTGGGTGCTTTCTCCTAAAATTCACTCCATTGTTGAAAATTCCTCCACAACTGAAGCTTGACCCCCTAAATCTCTGACTCTTCCCTGCTGTAACACAAGAAACAATCTCCACCACGGTTCAATGGTCTCCTCACATCAGACATTTCCTGGAACCAGTCTCGGCTGGTTCTTCCTCCAACAAAGTCTCTACTGTTGTGTTTTTGGTTGTCATGGTTTTGTTACTATGGCAGCTGAGTTAGAATAATAGGGGATAGCTCAGCCGGTTTCAGCCGGCTGAGTGAGCTCTCTGTATCTGTAAATAAAATGGCAGTTTTGTAAGCTGTCTGCTCTCTGGCCTCAAGTGATTGCTTCCTAAACCGGCTGCCCCAAGGATATAACAACCACTAGCTTGCCAAGGGCTTCCAAGGACCTCATGTAGAGTGACTGAAACCAGAAAAGAAGGAGTGAGGCTCAGCACAGATCATTTGTGTGTGTGGGCTGGGAAAGCTAACCATAACCTTGCCAGAGAGGCCATGTGTGACTGCCATCACCCAGTGCCTGCTGGGCAGAAATACAGTGGATGGTGCCGGAGGAGAACTGTTGTCACGTACTTGTATATGCAGAGCATCCTTTGCTGTCCCGTCTTCCTCTTTCATCTTCTCCAAGGGAGGAAGGGAAATAAACTTTTGAAGCACTGACCAAGGAGCTCACAGTTTTCCTCCACGGTCAGAGATGGTTTGAGCTTGCTGGCAGAAGAAAGATAGAGAGAAAAGTCATGTATTAGACTCAGTACCACCTCCAAGTAAAAGAAATGGGTCCAATGACTAGAGATTGTCCCAATCTAGAACCCCAAGTGCAAACAACCCTTCACTTTGCACCTCTATTAAGTATTGGCTCCTCTAGAAGTAATTCTAAATCTTCAATTGTACTTTTAGAGAAACCCAAAAGCTTTATACCCCCTACCAGCTATCCAGACACCTCCCTCCCCATATGAACTATGCTCCATTGTAATGCATGAACCACAACCTAAGATCTTGTGTCTTTCGAGCTCCAACACCCAAATGGACACATTCAAATCCTTAAGAACTGAAGTCCTGCTGGTGAGCAGCATGTGAGCCACAGGGCCACCCAGAGGATTCAGGGGCCTGGGGTCTTCGGCACGAGGAATTGCCGCGAAGGCCCAGCACTTCGGCGGTGGGTCCCGGGCGAAAGTTCCCCCGCCGCGGTGCTGCCGAAGACTGGACCCCGTGAGAGTTTTCCAGGGCCCCTGGGTGAAGGACCCCACTCCAGGGGCCTGAAAAACTCTCGTGGGGGCCTGCAGGGCCAGGACCTGGGGCAAATTGCCCCATTTGCTCCCCAGGCGGCCCTGGTGAGCCAAACCCTGCAGGCATTAGACTGCTCCCAACCTGACTTTCATGAATTAACAAATAAGAAGGCATCACAGTGCCAGGAAATATGGCAGAAAATAGCCTACCTCAGATGTCCAATGGCAAGAACTGCCTGGTAGCGAACTGGAGATGTCAGGGAATCCAGTGGTTCCGTCAGTGATTTCCCTACACCCCTGAATTTTCCCAACCCCCCCCCTCCCTAGTTTTGTGAGCTAGTTACATACCAATTTAGTGACTGTTTGGAAATCTGGCTGGGGCGGAGGGTTTGGGGCTTTGGAGAGGCTCAGGGTAAGGGCCGGGGCCCGATCCAGGCAGGGCCGGGGGAGAGACCCAGCTCCAAATATTGCTGGAGCAGAGCACCCGGCCCCTGAATATTCCTGGAGCCGGGCACCTCAGGTGTATATAACCTGCCGCCTATGCAGGTTAACCCTAAAGCGCAAACCCCAATGGTATTGAGACAAAGGTGTGGCATGATGACAAAAATGATTGTAGGTGGACCCTTGCAATGAATTTGTTGTTATTGCTAATGGTAATTTTGTAACTATTGTGTTGCTATTACCAAGAACTGTAAAAATGTTCCAGCTAAGGTGACCAGATGTCCCCATTTTAGAGGGACAGTCCCGCTATTTGGGGCTTTTTCTTATATAGGCTCCTATTCGCCCCACGCCCTGTCCTGATTTTACACTTGCCGTCTGGTCACCCACATGTGTGGGTCCCAGCTGCTCCCTGCTCCCCTCACTGAAGCAGGTGTGCAGGGTTACTGCCCTGGGAACTGCAGGGCATCAGTGGACATGGGGCTGGCTGGAGGCAGGGCAGGGGCTGACTGGAGGTAGGGTCTGGCTGCAGGCAGGGCAGCAGGTGCAGGGCTGGTGCGGGCAGGACAGGGTGTGCGGCAGGGGTGGGCAGGAGACAGGCTGGCTGAGGGCAGGGAGTGCGGGGCTGGCTGGAGACCGGGGCTGGAGGCAGGGCAGGGAATGCGGGGCTGGCTGGAGGCGGGCCGGTCAGGCAGGGCTGGTGCAGGCAGGGGCTGGCTGCGGACAGGGGCTGGCTGCGGACAGGGGTGCAGCCCACCCTGTGCGGTGGTTGCCCCTCTTCCTCCCTCCCCACCAGGGTAGCAGCAGCAGCCGGGCTCAGGGGCTATTTAAAGGGCCCAGGGCTCCCCTGCTTCTACCGCCCCAGCCCTTTAAATAGCCGCCAAAGCTGCACCACTTCCCCAGAGCTCCCCAGGCCCTTTAAATACCCCCCGCCCGGGGGAAGCCGTGTTATACCAATATAATAAAAACCAACAGGATCTAATTAAGAGGGATAAGGCAAAGATGCCACATTTATTGTAAATACCATAACAAAACAAAGACAACAGTAAACAACGTTGTTTTACTACTTATTTCTATCACTACTTATTCCTTATACACACACACACACACACACACACACATATATATTCATTCACACAATCATTCATTCAGGTTCTGTACAGATGTTATAGTTACCAGCCTAGACATTGCTCATGCCAAGTTACTGGCCAGGTATCTTGGTCATGAGGATGGAGCCAAGTCTGTGTCAGATGCATTTGATGCTCCTGGAGGCTGGCAGCAGAACCATAGACTCAGGCTGTGGCTACACTTAGCACTTCAAAGCGCTGCTGTGGTAGTGCTGCCGCGGCAGCGCTTTGAGCGCTAAGTGTAGTCAAGCACCAGCGCTGGGAGAAAGCTCCCTGCGCTGTCCATCTCCACCTCCCTGTGGGGAATAACGGACAGCGCTGGGAGCCGCGCTCCCAGCGCTGGGGCTTTGACCACATGGCGCTTTGCAGCGCCCAATTTGCAGCACTGGAGAGGGTGTGTTTTCACACCCTGCTGCAGCGCTGCAAATTTGTAAGTGTAGCCAAGCCCTCAAAGTCCTCAGTCTTTAGAGTCCAGTTTGATAGGAATTTATTCCTATGTCAGTCCATGAGAGTTGCTTCATTTTGCTGTTGCTAAATCAATCAGCAGGTGGCTGGCTCCATTCTGTCAGATGCTTGTTTTCCTTCCTTTGAGGTAGTGGGGTCATCTGGTTGATCCCACTTGACACCTTCTTCAGCCGACACTGAATTCTTCAGGCTGGTAACTTCCTAACCATTCATTCATTGTTTAAACTAGGCATGCATTCACATACATTCTCTATCTTAATTACATCTAGTTCACTGTCTTTTTACCTTTAGGGTGTTACCAATTTATGTGACCCTCCTGTCTTTTAACAAGCAAAGATAAAGTGAGATGAAAACTTACAGAGGGTGGGGATCTCTATTTATACACTATAACAGCTACTGTTTTGGCTTACTTAGAGATAATTAATGTTTAACAAGTTTTATACAAAGTATTTCTTTGAGCTTAACAAGTTTTATACCAAGTATCTCTTTGAGCAGGCTTCACACAGATACAGCTGGTGGCTTGCAGGTTAGAGGCTAAATGTTGGGAATCACAAATTTACTTCTAACATAAACCTTACATTATAAAGTATTAATTAACAATAAATTAATAAATCATTTCTTTTATAAACCATGTTTAATATAAACCTTCTTTAATATCCCTACAGCCGGGCCACGGTACAGCGCACCGGCTCTTGCCAGTACACTGTACTGGGGCTTGGGCACAGGGCCCTCTAGGGGCAGGGCCCGATTCAGAGGTGGTTGAATTGGCCTAAAGCTGGCCCTGCTGTCAGCTCCAGCCTTTTATAGGCAGAGGCTGGCTGGTGTGTCACACAATCTCTATATTACTCGCCTGAAATGGGTCACCTGTTACTTGTGGCTCTGAATATGCATATAAGGAAAAATCCCAAAGGTCTGACCATCTATGGCCATCAGGTACCAGTGATATGGAAGTGCCATCACCACAGCGGTGACCATAAAGTCAGGTGTTTTGACCACCTATGGCCTGTGATGTTATGGGCGTAATATAATATCTTATTCAGCCAATCACTCAGACAAAGAAGTTGTTTATATCTGCAGAAGATAATGCTGCCTGCTTCTTGTTTACACTTCTCTGCACGAGATGTCACTATTGTTTCATTGGCAATGGAGTGTGATGTCACAGACTGTGTACATCATCATGTAATGACTGACTGCACCCACCACTTTTAAACCACTTGGTTTGCACCCATGCCCTTAATCCTGTCCTAAAATTACCTTTTCATGTCACTAAGCTCTCTTGTTGCTGTGGGGTACTGTAGGTGTGAGGCAGGGCGGGTTGGGAGAAGAAATATTCTTTATCTGAAGAAGTGATCTGTATGAGAAAACATTTGAAAACTTGTTTACTGGGTAATGTGAGTTCTTCACTCTACTTGATAGCATTTCTCTGCTTGTAACATGAACTTGTGAACACCACATCCAAGCAATTCCAAAATTCCAGGAATATTCTAGGCATCAGTGAGCAGAACCGTATTGGTTTTGGTGAAAATTGGAATGGGAAATAGACCAGTCGTGCTTAAGTTAGGTTTGGCGCCTAACTCCTATTGAAATCAGTGGGTGTTATGCACCTAATCTGCTGGTGCAATTTTCAAAAGCACCTTTAAGCATCTGTTTGCATCTTAAGCACCTAAATATCTTTGAAACACTGGTCCTTCATCTCTGCCTCAGTTCCCCATCTATAAATGGAGGTTAATAATACTTTATCCTACTGTTTGCCTATCTTGTCTATTTGTTTAGATTGTATTTGAGGCACAGGACAATCTCTTACTATGTTTTTGTAATGGGAACCTGAATTTTGGTTGGCACATCTAAACACTACCATAAAACAAAAATGATCAGCCCCATAATATAAAGGCCCACCAATGATCTAGTTTTCAGGGCAAGTCACAGGCCCAGCTGCCTCAGAGGAAAGTCTGAGAAACACAATATCAAACAATTATGGATTAACCCCCATAGGGAAGTTTCTTCCTGACCCTATCAGTTGGTGGTAGGCTTATTTATATTTATATCCCTTCTACATTTTGTATACCAGTGAAGTTTGGATGATATGGTCCATATAAATGTCTAATCCTTTTCTGAATCAGCTGCGTCTCACCCAGGAAACTCAACGCCAATCTCCTGAGAGAGAGAGACACACACAATCAGACAGAGACTGAGGCTTCCCCACCTTTAGCAACAACTGAAACCCCCTCCCCATAGGGACATGTCCTGATTTTATTTGCCCCCATGTTAACCCAGCCCAGAGCCTGCCCCCGCCTGGTGACAGTGGTGAGGGTGGGGAGGGAGAGGCCGGCGTGAGCAGGGCAGGGCCTCGGGGAGGGCCACGGCAGATCCGGGGCTGCTCTGAGGGTCACAAAGTGCCCGTGGGCGCGAGGCTGCAGCCCGGAACTGCCGGACAACGCACAGCTTGACTCTGCCCCTCGGTCCCTGCGCACATGGGGCGGGACCTCGCCCGGCCCGCGGCCCCAGGCCGCCGCTCGTGGGGCTGCTCCCGGCAGCTCAGCCCCTGCCCCACCTGCTGCTGCCCCCAGGCCCCGCGGGGGGTGAAGCCCTTTCACTCCCGCGCTGCCTCTGCCCTATGCCCCCGCCCCAGCCCGGCTCCCGGGGCAGGGGCGCGGCAGGCTGGGCCTGGCGCCTGGCACTGGGGTCTGAGCCCCCAGCCCGTGCGAGCCGCCACTCACCGTCCCGCCTCAGCGCTCCTCGGACCTGCCCGCCCGGCCGCCGGCTGCCCGCGCCCCGGCTGAGGCCCCAGCAGCGCCGGGCGGGAGTCCCACTGGTGCCGCCCGCGAGACTGAGCCGCGCAACCCCGCGCGGCTCCCGGGGCTGGGGCCGCCCCTGGCCGCGGCGGGTTCGAATCCCAACGGCCGCGCGCGGGGCGGGGCGGGGGGCGGCGAAGCCTCGGGGAGAGGGCAGCGGGCCATTCCCCCTCGCGCCGAGTCTCTGTCCCGCGCTCTCTCCGCCAATCAGGGAGCGGGGAGGGTGCGGCGAGTGACGGGATAGGGCCCCTCCTCCACTAGAGGCCGCCTGCCAGAGGAGAACTACACTGCCCAGTGTGCACTGGGAGGCGCGTTGTCTGAGCAACCAGGCCGTCCCTGCCGCTCTGAGAAGAGCCAGGAACTACAACTCCCAGCCTGCCCGGGCGCCCGTCCTCTCGAGCCCAGGGAAGGGCGGGTCCTGGGTCAACCTGACACCTCTCCCCCACCCCGTGCAGTGTATTGACCTGCCCGCGTAGGGCGTGCCGCTGCTGCCCCCTGCACAGAGCAGCTGAGCGGGGCGGGGAGGCGAGGACCGGGCGGCCAGCTCCGCCCCAAACCTGGCGGGGGCAGGTCTGTCGGGGCAGGTGAGTGCCGGGTCTGTCTCCGTCCGGTGACTTTACACCTGTGTCTGCACCGCGGGATGGTCCCAGCGCCCCTTGTTTGCTGGGGCTCTAACCCCGGGTGAGCTGGTTTCTGTGCGTGTCTGAGGCCTTGTACCCGGCTACTGGTCAGCGCCCCTCACTCCCGCTGTCCCTCCCCAGCCACCCCCTTCCTCCTCCCTCGGGCAGCCCGGCTTTGAACACCCCTGCAGTAACAGTGTCACCCACAGACAAAGCTGCCACTGAACTGAATTAACCCTCCTCATCCCGAGGCCCCCTCGCTCCGCCCGTTCCCCCAAAGCCCTGCCCCTGCCCCTGAGGTCCTGCCCTCACGCTGCCCCTGCCCCGAGGTCCCTGCCTCACATCACCTGTCCCTTCCTCCAATGCCCCACCCTCACTCTGCCCCTTCCCCGAATCCCCACTCCGCACTGCCCCTCCCAATACACCCCTCCTCTGCCCTCATTGCCCCTTCCCCAAGCTCCCGCCCCTGCACCACCCAGTGACCCAGGAGCAGGCCAGACCAGGACAGGGAGGCATAAACATGCTTTGCTCTGCCACAGACTTCTGAGTGTCCTTGGGCACATCACTCCAGCCTCTCTGGGCCTCAGTTCTCCCATGCAGGAAATGGGGCTGGTGGTGCTTCCCGCCTTCGCACGAGCCTGGGAGGAGAACTACCCTACAAATTAGGAAGATGCTGGGATCCTGGAGTCATGGGGAGGTTCAGAGGAGCATATTAGCACCATCATTTGGTATATGGAGTCTGTTTGGAAACAAAATATTTCCCTGAAGTCATTCCAAACCCTGTATTCAGCCATAACCTTGGGAAATACGTAATGGAGCAGTGTGGTTTTTCCTGTGTAGCCAGCAACGACCTGGCACCACCCCAGCTCTGCCCCCTTCCTGCCACTGCGACCCCATCTCACCTCCTGACCCTGGCTGGGCACCCGCAGCCCCTCGTAGCAGGGGGTGTGTAGAAGGTCTCCTTGCAGCCCTCAGTGGGTGTCTGGTGGGTGCTGTCACCTCTGCCAGAGACCCCAAGAAACTCACTAGCTTCCTCCTCATGTGGGAAGGGCTCCTACTTTCTGACGTGGGAGGAGATTCCGTGATGTCAGAGCCCGTGGGAGGAGGGGTTCTAATCACGAGTCTGGAGTGGCAGGGCAACCCCCTCCCCCAGTCAGATTCTGCTAGGGGGCTGGGCAGGGATCTCTAGGGAGGGAGACACAGGAAAAAACAGTTGCCACTATGGAACCCAGGAGTCCTGGCTCCCAGTCCCCCGCTCTCACCTCTAGACCCCACTCAGCTCCCAGAGCTAGGGATAGAACACAACCCCCACCCTGCTCTGACCATTAGACCCCACTCCTCTTTTAGGCTCACTGCCTCCTCTATCCACCCAGCCCACCTGTCCATCCCTTTGCTGCAGGTTTCTGGGGTCACCCCTGCTCTGCACTCCCCCAGTGCAGCCCAAGACCTTTCCTCCCCCCAGCCACATTTCCTCTCCCCCCTCGTGCTGGATCATCTGCTTGGCCCCCCCACCGCCTCTTGAGGTGTGCTGTGCGGCGTGACTGGGGATTGTGCAATGGCTCAGCACCAGGCAATGCAGAATGTAAACCACAGACGCTGCCCTGCCCGACCCCACCAGGAGAGGGTGTGTGTGTGTGTGTGTGTGTGTGTGTGTTGCGGGGGAGTGCTCGGCAGCTCTCACTGTGGGAGGTCCACCCAAAACTGTGGAGCTGCAGTAGTGCTGGGGCAGTGATCCCCGCCAGTGACCTGGGCCATCCTTTGAGCTTTCTGGTGAGACCCCTCAGCCTCCCATCCTCAGTCTCTATCCTGATTGGCTGAGCAGGAGGTTAATGACAGGGAGGAGACTCAAGGCCTTTTTGTTCTCTTTGAAGACCAAGTAAATAAGTCATAACCACTTATATGTTTGATGGATTTTGCTGCTTCTCTGCATTAATTGTCTCTGAGCAGTTCATGATTCTCTCTAACATTGCAGTTCTCCTAAAATACTGGCTGAATAATTACTGTGCATACTTGTTGGTCTGGAGCTCATCTGAGAGCACTTTAAAATCTCAGTCTGCCTGTGTATGGGTCTTCTCTCACTAGGATAGTCTGAGGCCTTTTTCTTAGGCTAAGGACTTTGGCTAAGCAGCAGGGGCAGCCATTAGCTGGGAAGTGAAGGGTCACATCCTCTCATCCCAAACCAGTCACACTGAAATAAGGTGCTATTAGGCTGTTAGGAAGACGATCCTGTCTGTATGATGCCCATCACCACCAGATAAAGAAACAGATCTTAAGATGGATAAAAGAAACTTAGTTTGACAGCATCCTGTCTGGCAAGAAATCACTTATCAATGGCTCTGACTGCGAAACTCTCATTTCTGTATTGTTCTATCTTTATGGCCCTCACTTTTCTGTTGTTTATCTGTCTGGTTCTCTAATTGTTTCTCTCTTCTGTACAATCAATCGTGCTAGGTGTAGCTGGCAATATGACTATATAAACTGGGGTCAAACAGGAGGAAGGGAAATTGGAATCATGTTTATTAAGTGGGGAACAGGAACAGGGACACAGGCAAGGCTGGGAAGGAGGACAGGGGGTAAATGCTCTGCAGCATCAGAGCTGGGAAGGGAACACTGGGGAAGAGACTGTATGGGTGTATAGAGATAAGCCCGAGTGGTGTGAAGGGCTTGGAATATGTAATCTTATAGGTGTAACAATTGTACGGGCTACACAACCACCCAGTGACATCATCAACAAAGTGCCCATTTGTGTCTGGGTAGCGGCCCTGCTATGGGAGGAGTGTGACGTTATTGGTATAAACTGGGACCATATAGAACATGGTTTGCAACCAAGGTCCTGTAGTGGCACCAAATCTTAGGTAAAGGGGTCATATAAGGTGTCTAAGACCAGGTTATGGGTTGCTGGTTATGACTATGCTGTCTGTGTGCATGTGTCATTTTAGTTGAAGTTATGTATATTGGCTCTATACTGTCTGTATTTCAAGTTGGTGCTGTGCTTCTGGGAAACATCCCAGACAAGTTGGTGTTAGCTCTGCCCAGCTTGCTTGATGGCCCATTAAGGACCATCAGCTACACAATTGACCCATGGAGAGAAGGCAGACACGCCTTGTGACTCAGCAAAGTATGCAGGGACTGGCCCATGTGACTCCAGACTCCATTTTGCTGTAATTTTCCACAGTAAGGACAAAGAGGTTCTTACACCTGGAAAAGCCTATCTAAGGCTGATGCCTCATCTCCATCTGGTCTACAATCCTGCTTCTTACCTCTGGAGGGACTTTGCTACAAACTGAAGCTCTGCACAAAGGACTGATGACCCATCCCAGCGGGGATGTACTCCAGAGACTTGATTTGAACCTGCAGTTTATGCCATCACTGCTACAAGCCTGAACTAAGAACTTTGCCATTACTGAATGTAATTGATTCCATTTAACCAATTCTAGCTCTCATCTCTACCTTTTTTCCTTTATGAATAAACCTTTAGATTTTAGATTCTAAAGGATTGGCAACAGTGTGATTTGTGGGTAAGATCTGATGTGTATATTGACCTGGGTCTGGGGCTTGGTCCTTTGGGATCGAGAGAACCGTTTTCTTTTATTGGGGTGTTGGTTTTCATAACCATTCATCCCCAGGACAGTGGCACTGGTGGTGATACTGGGAGACTGGAGTGTCTAAGGAATTGCTTGTGTGACGTGTGGTGAGCCAGTGGGGTGAAACCAAAGTCCTCTTTGTCTGGCTGGTTTGGTTTGCCTTAGAGGTGGAAAAACCCCAGCCTAGGGCTGTGACTGCCCTGTTTGAGCAATTGGTCCTGATTTGGCACTCTCAGTTGGGTCCCGCCAGAACCGCATCGTCACAGGGAGGAATGCAGCAAGGACTCAGGATCAGTGGCCAGGGTCACTGAGCATAGACATGGGGAGGTTATATGGGGAGAGGGGTTATGAGTGGGAGAGGAGGTCAAATGTTAAAATAATGATATTTGGGGAAAATGTAAAAGGAAGTGAAACTGAACAGAAATAAAACTGGAGTGTAGGCTCTAAAGCAACAAGGCTTCAGTAGGGATTGAGGGTTAAAGGTCTGGGATCCCCCACACCTCTAGATTTTCAAACCTCTCCTCCCTCCCAATGACCCCCCCAGCCCACATCCCCGGTGCCCGTCCTCCACACTCCCCACCCCGTCTTCCCATTACTATAAGCCGGCACCACTTCCTGGCACCTTGGGAGCTTCTTGTATTTTCTCCTCATCTCTCACTACCTCCTACCTCCCTGCTGCTTCTTAGCTCTAACCCTGCACACACCCTCCCCATGTCCTGGCACCCCAGAATTATCTACTCCCCCCTCTTCTCCGCCCCTCCCATGGCTCTCTTATCCCTTCACCCATGGGATCCTGAATGGCAACATTACACGCTCTCCTAAAAGAGCTCATCTCACTGTCACACAAACCATGCATGAGTCATACACATATTTACTCAATTTTGAATTCTACAGGAGGCATATTTTCCTCTTAAAATGAGGAAAAGGCATGAAAGCTACAGTGATTAATATAGCCAATAAGGATATATTAAATCCAATTTTAAAATGACTGACAGCACCAACAAGGCACATGTCCAAAAATGATACTAGCGTGTGGGAGATAAGGCAAAAAAAGGGGGGCAAGAAAACCTGCAAAACTTGTATGATGAATAAAGGTATACAGTTATTACTACTCAGGTTCTTTAGAGACCCCACAGCTTCTAATAACCCAGGCGACAGGACTCCTTACCCAGCAAGACCACCATCTCATAGTTCTCCTGCATGACATCCCTGTAGAGGGCTCTCTGAGTGGGGTCAGCAGAACCCACTCTTCCTGGTGAAATACACAGCCACCTCCTCGAAGGTCACCGGCCCCTGAAAGAGCAAGAGTCCAACACTCAGTACCTGCTGCCCCACTCACAACCCCACTATTCATGGAACAGCAGCACCAGGTAAATGGGAGCTCCAGGAGGCACATGTTAACAGAGTCCCACCCCACCTTGCTTAGAGCAGCCAGGAGGCATCAGAGGGTGGAAAGAGAGAACCTTTGTGTCTCCCAGCTGACAGACAGAGGCAGAGTCATCACATTTATCACATAGCTACTAGCCAGGGCGTGATATAGGAGATGGGGCTGTCTCTGGACCCTGCTGGTGGCTCCCTGGTAGGAATCTCCAAATAAAATATATGGAAGAAAGGGGAAGTCAACAGTAAAGAATATAAGTTAGAAAGTCAGAATTGTAGAAAATTGGTAAGGAAGCTATCAGAAATCAATGACCACTTAATGAAAATAAGAAGGAAGTTTTAAAAAAGTATATTAAGTACAAAATTAATCCCTAACAATGGTAGTGGTAAATTACTAGATGGAAATGGCAGAATTATCAAAATAATACAGAAGAGGTAAAAGTGTTCAATAAATATTTCACTCCTGGAGTTGAAGAAAAACAGATGATTTAATCATATAAGACGTTGACAACGACAGTCTTTCCATCCCAACAATAACTCACGAGGCTGTTTAACAGCAGCTATTACAGTTAGACATGTTTAAATAAGCAGGTCCAGATAACTTGTATTAAGAGTTTTGAAAGACCTGGTGGAGGACTGTTAATGTTGATTTTAATTAGGACTTGGACCAATGGGGAAATTCCAGAAGACTGGAAAAAAGCTAATGCTGTGCCAATATTTAAAAAGTGTAAAAGAGATGACCCAGCTAATTACAAGAGTGTTAGTCCGATACAGGGCAAGATAATAGAGCAGCGAATATGGATTTAATTAATAAAGAGGTAAAGGAGGGTAATATAATTAGTACCAATTAACAAAGGTTCAGAGACAACAGATCCAATCAATCTAACTGGATATCCTTATTGGGTGAGATCAAAAGTTTGGTTGCAGCTAATAGTATTGATGAGCTGAGAGGTGAAAACATTACCTAGACTTCTGTAAGGCATATGACTTGGTTCAGCACAATATTTTGACTAGAAAACTAGAAAGATACAAAATAAACACAGCATACATTAAACAGATTAAAAACTATGATTGTAAATGGGGAACCATGCTTGAGTAGATTTCTTTCTAGGGGGTTCCCACAAGGATTGGTTCTTGGCCCTGTGCTATTTAACATTCTTATCAATGACCTGGAAGAGAATATAAAATCATCATTGATAAAGTTTGCAGTTGCCACAAAGATTGGGGTTCGTGGTAACTAATGAAGTGTCAGAAGATTCAGGCTCCAGCACTGGGATTCCGGGAAGTTTTCCCAGCCCATGGCTGGAGGGTTATTTCCTGTTCCACAAAGAATGGAAGTTCCATTCCCAACTCCTGTGCCTTGAAATTAGGCCCTGACACTACACCACACATTCAGCATAGTGGTATGATTATAAAATGATTAGGACATAATTATGTTGCATTTTGTGCAAGATGCGTCATGTTCAGTGTCATTGGAAAAGTTATGATTTGCTGAATATGACTGTCCTATTTGTGTGCATGTATCATGTTCGTAACTGAAGTTATGGATATTGACTCTGTATCTATATTTCAAATGTGTTTACTCTGGGTAACACTCACAACAAGCCTTTCAGGTACAACAAAGAAGCCAGACAGTGTTCATGGCTCATCAAGAAAGACAATGGACCGTGGAAGAGCTTAGCCCTTTTGTGAATTTTTCAGCTAGCCTATGAGCCATGGCTACTATGACTCAGTAGGGCATGCAAGCGCATGTGAGCAGACCACATGACAACAAACTCCATTTTTGTACCTGTATTTTTCCACAAACTGGACTGGGAAACAAGTTTGGAACAAATGGTTCCCGCAATATGGAAAAGCTACATAAGGTGGAGTGTGACATCATTTCTTGGCCTCATTCCCCACACAAGAGAACTCCTGGAAACACCTGAGGAAGAAAGACTGAACTGGGGGAACTGCTGGTCCCAGGGTAAAGGGATTTTTAGCTTGTGTATGGAAACTTGGTGGACTGCTTGTATCATCAGTCAGGGTGAGAAACTGCTAATTCAAATTCTATCCAGATAGTATGTTAAGCTTAGTTAGAGTTTTTGGTTATTTGTTAAGTAATCTGCTTTGATCTGTTTGCTACCACTTATGGCTGGGAAATTGGCTTTTGTCTTCTATCTGTCTTTGAGTGGCTTAGGTAAAGCACTCAGGTAGCTTAGTTGGATGCGTGGTGCCACCTGCTGTCCTGTTGGGTAATAACAGGGCCTGGAGAGGCTGGCAGTGTGAGAAGGGCCAACCCAGTTTGAGGGTTAGAGGGACAGTGTTTCCCAGAAGCCCCCAGACTGCACCCCAGGGTGACAGCCCATCACACCCTAGAGTACACAAGTCTCAGCAGGTTTGTCACATCCTTTCCCCTCCCATTCCACACCTAGACAGTTCCTGCCTCCCACTACCTCTAGCAGCTCCCACCCTCCTATACATTTACTTCTCCTCTCCCTCCAAGCAGAACCCACCACCAGCTCCCTGATAATCCCTTACCTGAGCCAGCTCCATTGCAGCCGTTTCCTTCCTACTGGGAGGAGGGGATGATTTAGGGTGAAAAGTGGACATTATTCTGTAGCCTGCCAGGGCAAGAAGGGCAATGTGAGAGAATTCAGACAGGGTTTCTGTCCTTTCCACATGTCAATTCCCCCCAGCAATTTTCCCTGGTAATGGACATTCTAGGTTCTGCCACACTGTGTAGCACAAAATGACCTTATTCCAGTACAGGCTTAGCCCCCTCCCACCAGGGTGTAACCCTCCTAGACATAGTGAAACCGTCCCAGTAGCAGAGTCTCTCTGTTACACTTATACAGTTTGTAGATGATACCAAGCTGGGAGGGGCTGCAAGTGCTTTGGAGGCTAGAATTACAATTCAAAATGATCTGGACAAACTGGAGAATATAGGATGAAATTCAATGAGGACAAATCCAAAGTACTCCACTTAGGAAGGAACAATCAGTTGCACACATACAAGACAGGAAATGACTGCCTAGGAAGGAGCACAGCAGAAACGGATCTGGGAGTCACAGTGGATCACAAGCTAAATATGAGTCAACAGTGTTACACTGTTGGAAAAAACCCAAGTATAATCCTGAGATGTATTAGCAGGAGTATTGTAAGCAAGACATGAGAAGTAATTCTTCCGCTCTACTCTGCACTGATTAGGCCTCAACTGGAGTAATGTGTCCAGTTCTGGGTGCCACATTTCAGGAAAGATGTGGAAAAATTGGAGAAAGTCCAGAGAAGAGCAATAAAAATGATTAAAGGTCTAGAAAACATCACCTATGAGGGAAGACTGAAAAAATTGTGTTTGTTTAGTCAGGAGAAGATATGATCAGCTTTCAAGTACATAAAAGTTCATTTCAAGGAGGAAGGAGAAACATTGTTCTTAACCTCTGAGGACAGGACAAGAAGCAATGGGCTTAAATTGCAGCAAGAAAGGTTTAGGTTGGACATTAGGAAAAACTCCTGTCAGGGTGGTTAAGCACTGGAATAAATTGCCTAGGAGGTTGTGGAATCTCCATCATTGGGGATTTTTAAGAGCAGGCTGGACAAATACCTCTCAGGGATGGTCTAGATCAGGGGTGGCCAACATGTGGCTCTTTAGAATTTAATACGCGGCTCCTTGTACAGGCACCAACTCCGGGGCTGGTGCTACAGGCACCAACTTTCCAATGTGCTGGGTGTGCTCACTACTCAGCTACAGGCACTGCCCCCACTCCACCCCTTCCCACCCCTTCCCTGAGCCTGCAGTGCCCACGCTCCATCCCCGTCCCCCCGAGTGTCTTGCATAGCATGAGCAGCTGATCGGGAGTGCGAGGAGGGGGTGCTGATTAGTGTGGCTTCCCATGGGTGGGAGGCACTGGGAGCAGGGGGTGGGAGCTGATGATTCTTTAGCAATGTATATTGGTAAATTCTGGCTCTTTCTCAGGCTCAGGTTGGCCACTCCTGGTCTAGATAATACTTCATCCTGCCTTGAGTGCAGGGGACTGGACTAGCTACCTCTCAAGGTCCCTTCCAGTTCTGTGATTCTATGAACCAAAGGCCAGAGATGAGCAGAATCAAAGAAGTCACTCTGGGGTTTCTCCCTGTCATTGTCCCCAAGGCAGCTCTCTCAGATTAACTAAGTTATTTGATGCTCCAGCCTTTACACAGTCTCTCCTGGGAGTGCCCCTTTCATGGGCTGGGCCTAGTTTTAGCTTTTGGGAAGCGTGACCCTGGGGGCTCTGAGATTGGGCCTTCTTGCCTCAGCACACCTTGTTTCTTTCTGTGGCTCCCCAGTGAGTCCAAATGAGTAGATACTCCTCATACAGACTGTGAACATAAGAATGTGTTTTGTGTTTAGACTTTATTGAATGCTTGTAAGTTGCTGCGTGAGTTAACATCTGACTAGTTGCATTGTGAGCCTCTGTGGCTCTGTAAATCACCAGACAGGAGAGAGACTTTACCTATGTGAAGTGCTGATTGGCAACAGAATGCCTGGCAGGAAAGGTCCATCAACACCAGAGAGACTATTATGGGATGTTAACAAGGACACAAGACTGTTGTTGTGCTCTTCACTTCCCATTAGCTGAGTTTCCTGCTCAGAGCACATGGTAGGAAGGGGATGAAAAACCCCATAGAGAAGGAACTGATTGTCTGTATGCTGCCTGGACTTGGGGGGGGGGCAAAGTTTCTAGGCATAAGCAAGAGATCCCCAGCTGCTTAGCCTGGGTTAGTCCTAAAGAATATGTAGAGCTTGCTTATTACAGAAGCTTCTATTACCTTTGAAATTTAAGACTGCAACTCATCTGCATCTATAGGATTACCTGCTTTAACTTTGTTAACAACTCTCGTTTCCTTTTAAATAAGTCTTAATACAGGTTATGACAGGACTGGCTACAAGTGTCTTTGTTGGAAGATCTAAGATTTAATTGACCTAAGGAAGTGACGGGACTGGCAGTAACTTGAACATTGCTGTGATTCGTGCTGTAAGGCAGTGGTTCTCAACCAGGGCCCCCCTGGGGGGCCGTGAGCAACTTTCAGGGGGCTGCCAAGCAAAGCCGGCATTAGACTCACTGAGTCCCAGGGCAGAAAGCTGAAGTCCCAGCGCAGGGGGCTGAAGTCCAGGGCCCTGAGCCCCATCACCAGGGCTGAAGCCAAAGCCTAAGCAATGTAGCTTTGCGGGGGCCCCTGTGGCATGGGGCCGCAGGCAGTTGCCCTGCTTGCTACCCTAACGCCAGCCCTGGATTTTATATGCAGAAAACCAGTTATTGTGGCCCACTTGGGCAGTGGATGTTTAATAGCGGGTGTGGGGGTGGGGGTGGGAGGCTCTGAAAGAAAAAATTGGGAACCCCTGGAGTAAGGGACCACCTGTCACAAAGATGAGCTCACCTGCATGGTGAGATATATGGGATGACCCAAGAGGACTGTCTGTGATTCCATGTTAATGCTGTTACAATGCTGTTACAATGCCTGAAGCGTTTACACTGGGACATGGTGCACCAGTGCCAGAGTGCACTAATGTAAATTCTGTCTATACTAAGGGTTTGCACCAGTGCCTAAAACAGCAGTGTGGCAGAGACCTTCAGAAACAGCAGTACGGTGGCACTAGAACCTATTTCTAGCTCGGTCACAGACAGCCTGGGTGACCTTGGACACGTCAATGTTTCTCCTCCCAACTTTAGTCTCTTTATCCAACTGCCCACTCACTGGGGTCTCCTCTCTCTCCAGAGCTGCTCACCACTAAAATCTCTGTGGGTGTCCCCAGAGCTAAGGCAGTTCAGCTCTGGAACAGTCTTACAAGGGGGCTGGGGAGTCTCTTTCCCTGGAAGTTTTTAAGAACAAATAGGACAATGCTCTGTCAGAGATAATCTACATATACTTGGTCCTGCCTCAGCAGAGAAAGCTGGACTTGATGACATCTTGAGGTCCTATCTAGCCCTACATTTCTAGGATGCTATGCAATATATACATATAAAAACACAACATACAGAATAAAACTCACCACAACATAATGTCAGGCAAATTCAGGGGGAAAAAAAACACAACCTACACTCCACAGCATAAAATGACAATACAAAGGAAAAGAAAGCAACACGATGCGAACTATGACATCCTAGGACAAAAGTACACAATGGAAAACAAGCTGAGGCAAAACAATTCACCATAAAACTGCTACACGACATGGTGCGGTCACAGTTCCAAATGGCACCATGCAAAACAGCTCAGCGTAGAACATGAAGCAGCACAAAAGAGAATTATTTCAATGTAGGCCTGTAAGGGATCTTGAGAAGTCATCTACTCAAGCCCGCTGTGCTGAGGCAGGACCAAGTATCCCTAGACATTCGCAGACTGGCGTATCTCTAACCTGGTCTTAAAAACCTCCAATGAAGGAAATTCCACAGCCTCCCTTGGAAGCCAATACAAGGCAAACACAGACCAAAACAATGCTGTACACACACACGCTGGGCTTGCGGTTAAGGGGGGAGGCAAGAATTGAAACAATCTGGGTTCAGTTCCCAGTTTTGCCGCAAATTCTCCACGCAAACTTGTTACACACCGGTGGCTGGCCCGTACCACTGACTTGGGCTCACACGGCTCAGGCTGTGGGGCTGTTTAATTGTCATGTAGAAGTTCCGGCTTGGGCTGCAGCCCAAGGTCTGGCACACTCCCACCTCGCAGGGTCCGAAGGTGAAAAGAGACAAATTCATATTACAATTAAGGCACAAATATTCAACAGCGAGGATGATTCACCACAGGAACAAGTTACCAAGGAAAGTGGTGGATTCTCCGTCTCGTGACGTCATTTCATGAAGACTAGATGCCTTTCTGGAATGTGTTTACCCCAAAAGTAGCTAGTGTGTCATACAGGAGGCCTGTGATATGTAGGGGTCAGATTAGATGCTCTAATGGTCTCTTCTGGCAATAAAGTCGACAAATTTCTTTAGAACTGAATGTAGCATTGGGAGCAGCAGCGTCCGATGTTTTCCTGTCTAGCCGGCTTGCTTCCTAGAACGAACGCTCCTTGAGTGGGGTGATCCACAGGGAGTAGCTCAAACCTCCAAAGTGCCTGGCCAGGGACAGGACATTAGCCCAGCAAGGGAGGGGTGTGGCAGTGACATCACAAAGGCCTTTTGCAGGACCTCAGACTATTGGTCAAAGGCGGTGAGGAGGTGGTGACCTCACAGAGAGATGCTGACATCAGCCAGGCAGGACAGGGGCGAGGGGCCAGGGAAACCTCAGAGACCCTGTGGCTTTGCTTCAGCAAGTCTCCTTCTCCAGGTCTCTCTTTGAGGACTGGGGGAGTATTGGGGTTCCCGTACCTGAGCACCAGGAGGAACCTCTTTCGAGTGTTCTCCTTCCCTTTTAGTGATTTTACTTGAAAACAGCCGACCCTGTTTAGAAGGTAAGAGTCTCCTCGAAGTTTGAAACTGTTCAGTCTGATCCATCTGGTGACAGTTGAATTCATGGAAAACATGATCTTAAGGAGGCAGAATTTTATTCCAAACCTGGGATCTTGTCCCTTAGAATCACTGAGGACATTAGGGTTTGTCCTTTTTGTTTCACCTTTTCCTCCATCCATCCCTCCTTTCTCTTCCTCTCTTGCTTCTTTTGTCCTTTCTCCAGTTCCCCTCCAGTTCCCTTCCAGTTCCCCAAGAAAAAGATCTTGGAGTTATCGTGGATAGTTCTCTAAAGATGTCCACGCAGTGTGCAGAGGTGGTCAAAAAAGCAAACAGGATGTTAGGAATCATTAAAAAGGGGATAGAGAATAAGACTGAGAATATATTATTGCCCTTATATAAGTCCATGGTACGCCCACATCTCGAATACTGTGTACAGATATGGTCTCCTCACCTCAAAAAAGATATTCTAGCACTAGAAAAGGTTCAGAAAAGAGCAACTAAAATGATTAGGGGTTTAGAGAGGGTCCCATATGAGGAAAGATTAAAGAGGCTAGGACTCTTCAGTTTGGAAAAGAGAAGACTAAGGGGGGACATGATAGAGGTATATAAAATCATGAGTGATGTTGAGAAAGTGGATAAGGAAAAGTTATTTACTTATTCCCATAATACAAGAACTAGGGGTCACCAAATGAAATTAATAGGCAGCAGGTTTAAAACAAATAAAAGGAAGTTCTTCTTCACGCAGCGCACAGTCAACTTGTGGAACTCCTTACCTGAAGAGGTTGTGAAGGCTAGGACTATGACAATGTTTAAAAGGGAACTGGATAAATTCATGGTGGCTAAGTCCATAAATGGCTATTAGCGAGGATGGGTAAGAATGGTGTCCCTAGCCTCTGTTTGTCAGAGGATGGAGATCACTTGATCATTGCCTGTTAGGTTCACTCCCTCTGGGGCACCTGGCATTGGCCACTGTCGGTAGACAGATACTGGGCTAGATGGACCTTTGATCTGACCCGGTACGGCCTTTCTTATGTTCTTATGTTTTCCACTGCCCAGGAGACCCAGCCAGGGACTGATGTGCTGGAGATATGTTGGGAAAAGGAACTGTCTGAATTGCCAAGGCAGGAAGCCAACAATCTACGGCAACATCATTAACCACAAACACACTCTAACCATGCTCCAGCCAGAAGGGAAATGGGCAGGAATTCTTGCTGTTCAGCCATGGCCACACATACACAGATGCACAGCAGTGAGGGTGCTGGGCAAGCTGGTCTGAGCGAACACTTGGAAATGATCCTTCCGTTAGAACAGAACCAGAGTGTAGAAAGGCCCCTGTGTTAATTATTCAGCCAGTATTTGAGGAGAACTGCAATGTTAGAGAGAAGCATGAACTGCTCAGAGACCACTAATGCAGAGAAGCAGCAAAATTTGTCAAACATATAACTGGTTATGACTTATTTACTTGGTCTTAAAAGAGAACAACAAGGACCTGAGTCTCCTCCCTGTCAATAACCCCCTGCTCAGGCAATCAGGGTAGAGACTGAGGAGGGAAGGCTGAGGGGTCTCACCAGAGAGCTAAAAGCATGGCCCAGGTCACTGGCGGGAATCACTGCCCCAGCACTACTGCAGCTCCACAGTTTTGGGTGGACCTCCCACAGTGAGAGCTGCCGAGCACTCCCCCGCAACACACACACACACACACAGACACACACACACACACCCCTCCTGGTGTTGGGAGGGGAACAGGAGAAAGGACAAAAGAAGCAAGAGAGGAAGAGAAAGGGGGGGGGGAATGGAGGAAAAGTTGAAACAAAAAGGACAAACCCTAATGTCCCCAGTGATTCTAAGGGACAAAATCCCAGGTGTGGAATAAAATTCTGCATCCTTAAGATCATGTTTTGCATGAATTCAACTGTCACCAGAATGATCAGACCGAACAGTTTCAAACCTCGAGGAGGCTCTAACCCTCTAAACAGGGACATCTGTTTTCTAGTAAAATCACTAAAAGGAAGGAGAAAACTCAAGAGAGGTTCCTCCTGGCGCTCACGTCCGTGAACCCGAATACTCTCAGTCCTCAAAGAGAGACCTGGAGAAGGAGACTTGCTGAAGCAAAGCCACAGGGTCTCTGAGGTTTCCTTGACCCCTCACCCCTGTCCTGCCTGGCTGATGTCAGCATCTCTCTGTGAGGTCACCACCTCCCCACCGCCTTTGGCCAATAGTCTGAGGTCCTGCAAAAGGCCTTTGTGATGTCACTGCCACACCCCTCCCTTGCTGGGCTAATGTCCTGCCCCTGGCCAGGCACTTTGGAGGTTTGAGCTACTTCCTGTGGGTCACCCCACTCAAGGAGCATTCGTTCTAGGAAGCAAGCCAGCTAGACAGGAAAACGTCTGACGCTGCTGCTCCCAATTCTACATTCAGTTTTAAAGAAATTAGTCGACTTTATTGCCAGAAGAGACCATTAGAGCATCTAATCTGACCCCTGCATATCACAGGCCTCCTGTATGACACACTAGCAACTTTTGGGGTAAACATATTCCAGAAAAGCATCTAGTCTTCATGAAATGACGTCACGAGACGGAGAATCCACCACTTTCCTTGGTAGCTTGTTCCTGTGGTGAATCAACCTCGCTGTTGAATATTTGTGCCTTAATTGTAATATGAATTTGTCTCTTTTCACCTTCCAGCCATTGGGATTTTAATGCCTTTCTCTGCTACATTAAAGAGCCCTTTAATAGCCAATCTTTTCTCTCCATTAAGGCACTTCAACGTTTCAGTGAAGTCACCTTTCAATCTTCTTTTGAGAAGCTAAACAGGTTGAGCTCTTTCAATAGCTCACTAGAAGGCATTTTTCTCCAGCCCTCAGAACCTTTGGTGGCTCTTTGCTGCCTCAACTCCAATTTTACACCATCTTTTTCAAATGAGGACACCAAAACTGGAGGCAGTATTCCAGTATCAGTCTCACTGATACCATGTCACCTCCTGTGACGTTATTGACATAATCTGTAACTGTATAGATCACTGTTGCCACCACTGTTCTATATTTGCAGCCAATATTGTATAAAGGTGGTCACATAAAGGGTCTAGGGAGAGGTTATGATTGGCTGATTATAATTATGCTATCTCTAGATATGTATCCTTTTTGCAGTTGACATTATGAATATTGGCTCTATGCTGCCTGTATTTCAAACTTGTGCTATGTTTCTGGGGAACACCCCAGCCAGACAAATTGGTGTCAGCTCTGCCTAGCCTGCTTGATGGCCCATTAAAGACCATCAGCTATACAACTGACCCATTGAGAGAAGGCAGATATGCCTTGTGGCTCAGCAAGGTGTGCAGGGACCTGCCTATGGACAGAACTCTAAGGTTTTTCTATGTCACGTGCTGGATAGAGTGTCCTTGGGACAAAGAAAGCAAAGACAACATGGCAAGAGACTATAAAAGACTGATGCTTCATCTCCATCTGGTCTTCAGTCCTGCTTCCTACCTCTGGAGGGACTTGGCTACAAACTGAAGCTCTGTACAAAGGACTGAATGGCCCATCCCAGTTGTGGATGTACTCCAGAGACTTGATTTGAACCTGCAGTTTATTCCATCACTGCTACAAGCCTGAACCAAGAACTTTGCCAAAGTACAAGTTTTGCCCAGGGCACCGTTTCCCCTAACGCTGGTCCTTGGTAACATTTCCTGATTGGGGCAGGGGGGAAGGGGAGAGAGTCGAGGCGTTTTCTCTCTTTTTCTTTCCTCTCCATTTTCTGCTCCTTCCTTCAATTCCAGAAACTTCTCTTGTGTTTCAGTCTGTGCAGTGACACCCTCCCCACCCCAGGACTATGGAGCCTTTGGAGCAGAAAGATCCTAGGAGCTAAGGATAAATCCAGGGGTGAGTAGCTGGCAGGAAGGAGTCCTAGCAACTCTTCTGGGAGTGCAGGGAAGGAATGACTCCCCCTTCTCTACATTCTCCCCATGGGGCTCTGCGGAGCAGGGAGGGTTGTGTGATAAATTCCATCCAACATTCCCCTTTGATCCAAGCCGAGAGACATCTCAGCTCTGCACGATCCTTGGCAGCACCAAACAAGGGATGTTTTCCACTGCCCAGGAGACTCAGCCAGGGACTGATGTGCTGGAGATATGTTGGGAAAAGGGACTGTCTGAATTGCCAAAGCAGGAAGCCAACAATCTACAGCAAAATCATTAACCACAAACACACTCTAACCATGCTCCAGCCAGAAGGGAAATGGGCAGGAATTCTTGCTGTTCAGCCATGGCCACACATACAGAGATGCACAGCAGTGAGGGTGCTGGGCAAGCTGGTCTGAGCGAACAATTGGAAATGATCCTTCCGTTAGAACAGAACCAGAGTGTAGAAAGGCCCCTGTGTTAAGTGGTTGAGGCTGAGGCCTTAGGAAGCTGGCCTACGATACCATAGGGATCTTTCTGTGGAGGTTTGATTCTTACCAGCTAGGGGAAGCTGGTGTGTGGTGTCTTTGTGGCTGCACTTTCAGTGATGAAGGTTTCTCTATCCCATTGTTCCAGGGTCATCCTACTAGATTGCCAGCTGCTTTTCAGCTGCAGTGTGGAGACTGTTTGTGTGTGGGGAGAGACAGTGTGTGTGTGTTGGGGAAGAGTGAGTGTGTTGAGGTAGGTAGGAGCGGATCATTATTATCCCTACTTGAAAGAGGGAGACGCTCAGGCTGAAAAAGGAGAATTGACTTGCCTTAGGTCACAAAGCCAGTCAATGGCTGAATTGGGAATAGGACCCCCAGAGACCTGATTTTTAAATTAACCATCGGATCTTGAAATTCATACATTGAATGACCTCAATAAAGTGCTCTTAGATGAGCTCCAGTCCAACAAGTGTGCACAGTAATTATTCAGCCAGTATTTTAGGAGAACTGCAATGTTAGAGAGAATCATGAACTGCTCAGAGACAATTAATGCAGAGAAGCAGCAAAATCCATGAAACATATAACTGGTTACGACTTATTTACTTGGTCTTAAAAGAGAACAAAAAGGCCTTGAGTCTCCTCCCTGTCATTAACGCCCTGCTCAGACAATCAGGGTAGAGACTGAGGATGGAAGGCTGAGGGGTCTCACCAGAGAGCTCAAAGGATGGCCCAGGTCACTGGTGGGGATCACTGCCCCAGCACTACTGCAGCTCCACAGTTTTGGGCGAGCGATTTCACCAGGACATTGCACATCGTTCACAATCCACATGAGTGGAGACTGTTCAATGATTCATCAAAGACGAAGTCTTAAAGATGTTTTACTGTGTAATGGCAATGGTTTGCCATGAATTCCACTTGGTGATGCAGTCCATAGGAAGGAAACCTAGGACAACATGAAACAACAACATGAAACCTCTCGGAGGCTCTTATCTGCTCCACAGGGACGTCTGTCTTCTCATTCAATTAGCAGTGGGAAAGGGGATGCAATGTCTGCCCCCAGCCAGACCACCAACCCCATCAGACACCCTCCCCCGCTGGTGCACCAGGGTCTCCCCCAGACCGACAACAGCTATGAATTAAAACCCCACAGTGTTTGTTGGGGCTACTGGAGATGCTGAAATCTCACTCTTGTCTCTCTCCTCCTGCCTCCACCTCCGAGCCAGGCACTGGGCAGTTCAGTGGGAAAGGATGAACTGATGACAGTGGAGGAAAAAAATCAAAAACCAAAAGTGAAGCCAAAAGCGCAAGCCGGGCAGGCAAGGCAAATCGCAGGCTTCTGCAATAGACTAGTCCTCCCCGCTCTTCCAATAACCCACCCAAACCGCGACACCACAGACCCCACGTTCCTGGTGTAGCTCCACCTTCCAGTGGGGAAGTGGGGAACCAATTACTAACACACACAGCATATTCCTGCGGCGCAGTGCTGGGAGCTGGGGGGATCTGGCGGGCACCTCACTGTGGGATTCACGAGTGGCTCCGGGAGCATCCATGCAATCAAGCCGCTCCACATGCCGTTGTGCCGAGGGATAACAGCGCCTGGAGGGGTTGCTGCTGGTCACTAGCAGGGCATTGTGGGAGACAGCCCAGGCTGGAGAGGGTTCGGGGGCACAGCGGATCCCATCACAGCGTGTCCCCCCAGCACCCACAAGGAATATCGTGCCCCTAGGAGGAGCGTTTGGGCTTTGCTGTGATGTGTCACTTTCCAGCCTGTGCTCTGTCTCTTCTCCTGTGCACACCCAAGTCAATCAGGCATTGCTCAGCTGGGCTCTGCAGAGACCGGACTGGCTACACCCCGTGACGGGACTGAGGGGGGGCAGTGCTGAGCGTCACAGGACCTGGTTTCAGCAGCGAGAAAATCCAGGAACAACCGAATTGTTGTTTCACCCACGAAAGCTCATGCTGCAAAAACGTCTGTTAGTCTATAAGGTGCCACAGGATTCTTTGCTGCTTTTACAGGAACAACCCAGTGATCCACTAAGCGGAGTTAGGGGCCTGAACTCCCTGTACGATGCACGGGCGACACAGGCACCTTACAACACAACTCACAACCACCAGCTCCCCAGGCAGGGAGCCAGCCAAGCCCGCCCAGGGAGACACTGACAACGGGGAGGTGTCCTAGCCCTGCCCCTCTCTCACAGATAGGTCCTGTGCTCCCAGCACCCACCTGCCATGTGGGAGAGCCAGGTTCAATTCCCTCTGTCCAGCTGCAGAGAGTAGCTCAGGGACGTGAGTACCAAGCTCAGGGCAGACTGTTACACACCAGGGCACCCCCCATGGGGACTGGGAGCTTCCACCCCCCAAGAGTGAACTCCCCAGGCACACGAACAGCCTGAGCAGGGAGTCACAGACAGTCCCCTTGGGCACTCGGGGCTATCCTGCCACCTAGGCAAGTCTGCCTTTGGGCTAGATCTGTGCCTCAGGGAGGCCTGAGGCCACAGGCATGAGCTTGGGCTGCCAGCATCACCCCCGCCCCCCGCCACTGTCCACAAGGGAGAAAGGATTTGAACCAGGGTCCCCCATGTTTCAGGTCAGTGCACGAAGCAGTGTGCCGTGGTGGGGCTCTGTCCAGCTCTCCCTTTGAAGGGGGTTCATTGGGGCTAACTAATGAGCGCGAGTGGGGCAGGGGATCAGCTCCCGGTGTGTCCTAATTCCTGCCTCTCAGCTGGGTGCCTGAACTACTGGACACTGTCATCCAAATACCATTGCTAGAAATAAACAATGAAAAGGTGCAGAACTCCAGGGAGCTCAGGACAGGGAGACTAACTCAGGCAATCAGAGCAGCAGATAAGACAAATCTTGAGCTACTCTGAGGCTCCAAGCAGACATGTTACCGAGACGGAAACTGGCCAGGAATTCTTTGAAACGGCGTAAACACGTCTAAAAGTATCAGTTTGCTTTATGATGAGGGGATGGGGGGAGGGAGGTTTAAACTATTTCCCTGAATCACATCTCCCTTGGCAGCTCAGTCACCATTTCAGCTAGAGCAGAGCGGTGGTGCCTGGGCACTGGGCCACTCGGGGCCTTTAACACCACAGCCCTGGGGAGGGGGGGCTGAGATGGACCATCCTGCAAGGAACATGAGTCCTTCTACCATCCACCACACCCTAGTGTGGAACTGCTGCTGCCGGCTCACCCCATCTGTGGGGACTTCTATCCCCTCTGCCTCCCTCTAGCTGGGGGTTTTCCCTTCTGCACCTACCTGGCATGGCAGCCCCGTCTGAACCCCTGATCCTGTCCCAGTTTTGTCCCTCTGCTCATCCCGCCCCTCCAATTTCCCCCCTTCAGGGGGATTTTCCGGCCTTTGATTGCAGGGAGCAGATTCTGATGGCGCGTGAGGGCAGCAGCTTGCAGCTGTTACTGAGCATGTGAGAAGAGCATTAGAAGAGAAGACCGGCCAGACTGGGTCACACCAAAGCTCCATCTAGCCCAGTGTCCTGTCGGCCGATAGCGGCCGGTGCCAGGTGCCCCAGAGGGAATGAACAGACAGGAATCATCCAGGGAGCCATCCCCTGTCGCCCAATTCCCAGCTTGTGACAGACAGAGGTTAGGGGCACCATCCCTGCCCACCCTGGCCAACAGCCATTGATGGACCTGTCCTCCACAGAAACACAGAATCATAGACAATTAGGGTTGGAAGAGACCCCAGGAGGTCATCCAGCCTAAGCCCCTGCTGAAAGCAGGACCACGAATCTCTCTAGTTTCCTTTTCATCACAGGACCCTGCTCAGGAACAGTGAAGTTGCAAGATCTAACAGGAAACAGCTTCAGAAAGAAGGGCAGCTCCTCTTCCTCCTCCTCCCGTGGGGACAGGCAGCCCCAACAGCCTCTCTGCCCCGGCCTCCTTCAACCCATTGCCCCCTTCAGCCTCCCCAACTGCCCCCATCACCCCCTTTATCCTCCTCAACTTCCCCATTACCCCCTTCAGCCTCCTCAACTGCCCCAATTGCCCCCTTCTGCCTCCCACAACTGCCCCGGTCCCTTCCCCTCATTGTCCCCCTCAGCTTTCCCCTGCCCCCCAGGCTCCTCCCCAGCTGCCCTTTCAGTCTCCCCCCTACATCCAACTGCCTCCTTCCGCCTCCCCCCAAACCCCTCACCCAGCTGCCTGACCTGACCCCTTTAGCCTCCCTTCACCCCGACTGCCCCTTCCCCTCACACACTCCTCCCTCTGCCTCGCCCCAAGTTCCCGACTCCACCACTCGCAGATCCCCTTCTCCACAACCATCTGCTTCTCCATCATGGGGAACAGGAGCAGAAAATGCTTTTTAAAAAACCTTTTGCAAAGTAAAAAGTAAAATAAGCCAAGCAACCCCCTCCCTGGCTTTGTGCTGGGCCCAGCTGTGGGCTTGTGGCAGGTGTGTGGGGGGCTGTTCTGAGCACACTCCAGTCAGGAAGGGGTGGAGTTGGCCAAAGGGGCAGGTTGAATCTTTAGCAGAGAATTCCTTTCTCCATTGTGTTAGCTAAGCGTTGCTGTTAAATGTCAGCCGACGGATGCAGCATTTGAAACAATCTGACTCTAAATCCCCTGCCCTCTCAGTTGCTGCAGTTCTCACACCCTCTGCTCTTGTGATGTCACCACATGACATGGTGTCTTCTTCCCAGAGCGTCTTGCAGATTAGACAGGACTTAAGTTTATGAGGTAAACACTGATGCAATACCCCTCCCCTGCCCGCACTCCAGACCCATCCCTCCTAGGTAGAGGGAGGAATGAAAAAGGAAAAAGAAGCAAGAATCTGGAAAAAAAAAAAAGAAGCAAGAGAAGAGGAGAAAGGAGGGAGGAAAGAGGAAAAGATAAACCAAAAAGGATACACCCCAATGTCCCCAGGGATTCCAATCATCAAAACCTAGGGAGGAAATCAAATTCTGCCACCTGAAGCCAGTGCTGTCTGGGCCTAGAATGCTGCCTGCGCCAGGTGGATCAGACTGAACAGGTTCCAAATGTCTCTGAGCCTCTTACCTTCTCAAAGGGAAGTTTCTTTTCGGCACAGTCAGTGGGAGGAAAGGAGAAAACTCCACAGAGGTTCCTCCTCATGCTCACATCCGTGAATCCTAATTCTCTCTCAGCCCTCGAGGAGAGACCTCGCGAAGGAGACTTGCGGCAGCAAAGCCGGGAGGTCTCAGAGACTGGCCTGGCCCTTCACCTCTGTCCTGCCCGGCTGATGTCGGGGTCTCTCTGTGAGGTCACCCCCTCCCCACCACCTTTGCCCAATAGGCCGAGTTCCTGCAAAAGGCCTTTGTGATGTCACTGCCACACCCACCCCTCCCCTCAAAGCTGATGTCCTCCCCCTGGCCAGACTCGTTGGGTATTTGAGTTGTTTCCCCTGGATCTGGGGTTGCCAACTTTCTGACCCCACAAAACTGAACACCCTCATCCCGGCCCTTCAGCGAGGTCCTGGCTCGCTCAATCCATCTCCCTCAGTCGCTCGCTCTCCCCCACGCTCACTCACTCGCTCGTTTTCACCGGGCTGAGAAGGGCTGAGGAGAGTCCCTTTTCAACTGGGTGTTGTCGGGACAGACCTGGGATGGAGGCTGCCTGCCAAACACCTTTAAGAGGAGCCGTCCCTCCTGTCAGAAAATCATCTCCCTCCTTCATTTCAGTGACCGCCTGAATTGTTCCTTGTCTCGGCAGGGCCGGAGGATTGAAAGCAGCAATGTCAAACCCCTGTGCTGCTAGCAGGAATGGACACAGACTCTCCCTTGTATCTCAACAGATATTTAGTTTTACTCTTGGTAAACTACAAGGCTAAAGGGCCGGGCGCTGGCACCAGATCTAAGGAATGAAATACAACACAATCATAATCGCTATGCCCATCGTTGCCCTTTAACCTTCCGTTGTCTCTCTCTGACCACCGTCACCCTCCGTCGGTTCACTGAGATTGCCACACTCATTGCTTCCAACACACACCTGATCTCCAATTTTGCAGCCAAAAGAAAAGTGATAGGCTTTCTTTACCATAGTGTTTATACTGCACTTTTGTGATGCAAAAGTCACTTCACCACAAACATAGCACAAGTTATCTGTACTATTCACACAAGTATGAGGCATCTCTGCTCACTTTGGCTAAAGAGAAATGGGTCCCTTTGCAAAATCAAACACTGACAAATGAGAGCAAGACACTGTATGATTTCTAGACCTGATATAGGGCAATTGGTTCAGCTTCATTATGATTGCATCATCCATGACTTCTAGGAATAACATGATGCAATTCATATCATGTATGAGGCAATACCAGCTTCAGACTGTATCCTTCATTGTTTTGCCTAAAAAGCAAGTACTGTCCAAAGCCATTCATAGATTTATTCATAGATCCAGTCAAAGATGTAGTTTAGTCATTACTGGTTTAAATTGAGATCCCGTCCCTTTATAACTCACTTATCCTCCGCCATTCCCAAGTCAAGGGTCATAAATACTGACTCAATAGCATATCTTGAAAACTAGAGCCAATCAAGAATTTTAAGCATCATTTTCGTTCTCAGTGACCCAGAATTAGTAAAGTTGGACTCCATTTATTTCAGAAGCATTTTGGCTGTAGAGCAGTGTAACAAGCCTCTCCTAGCTGCCTCCTGGTGGGGGGAGGCTGGGGAGCTGTGGGGACCTGTTTGAGAGGGTCACTAGTAGCAGCGTAGCACAGGAGGTGTCCTATCAGGTTGAGTCATTGCAGATGATGATGTAGTGCAGCAGACCCCCGTTTTGCCAACCGTGCATTAGGCAGCTTTCCATGTTAAGCGAACTCCCAGTGCCCACAGGTGCAGCAGCCGGCGATTTGTCCTGTGGCCACTAGGTGGCGCTGCAGCCTCGCACTTTCCCGTTCCCCCGGGTATGGGAAGGTTTGAGAAGGTGAGCTGGCTCCACCCGGCCCCGGGGAGATGCCGTCAGTGGGGTCTGCTGTGTAAGGGCTGAAAGTCAATTTTACTGGCATTTTATGATCTTTCAATCATGAAGGGGAGGAACTGCTTACCCTGACTGAAGCATCTTATCTCGTTTCCAAATTGAAGTGTCTCCTCTTTGTGTGCGAAGAGACAGTTTAAGGGGACGCCACAAACGGGAGATGCTTTTGGTTTGGAAAACGAACTATTTTTGCAAAGATTTTTCATCCAAATTGATTTAGGATTAATGGGGTCAAATTCCATGCTGTGCCCTGTGGCTTTAAGGCATTGGAGAACTGCTGAAGAGGTTAAAGGCCGCAGAGCTGGGTAGCTGGGTGTGGGGCCTCCAAAGTTATTGTGCTCTGGTGAGACTGAGCAGTTGTGGGGATTGTGCAAGCTGTGGTGTTTACATGCACATAGAAAATGTAATGAAACTCCATTTTTAAAACCACTTATGTCTGGGAATGGAAGAGAAGCTCTTTGAAATAAGTGTCCCCTTCATACTCTTCAAGATCACTGGCTCCAACACTGCCTCAGGGAACTCAGTGGTGGTGCATTTGAGGGCGGATCGAGAGGTTTCTGGTTCAAGTCCAGCTGCTCTCTTACATGTCCTCTTTTTTAAGTGATCTATATTTTCATATCCATCTCCTGTATGTTCAGGAGTTCCGCTGAACGGGGACGTGAAATGAATTTAATCATTCAATATATTCCTGTTAAAATGTACAAACACTGAGGAAAGCTGTCCATCACCTGAAATCCGTTCCGGTCCTCTGAGGCACTAGTTTGTTTTCATTCTTGAAACAAAGATAGAGTACGACTGTAGATTTGCAGGTCCTTGTTCTCCACGAGCGATGCCGTGGAGAAGAAGAAGAACCAGTGGCTATAAAGTGGACACTAGGGAGTTTAGTCTTGCCTTCCAAGGGGAGTATTGGGGGCAAAAGACATATCTGGCTTCAAGACTACGCTTAATACTTTTATGGAGGAGGGGATTAGGTATGATGGGCTAGCCCTAATTTGTGTGCAATGAATTTGGCAATTGATCTTTTGATTCTCCAGCAGGTAGAAAGTAGCTGCCCCAGTGGTCTGGATGGGATGTTAGATGGGTTGGGATGTGAGTTACTGCAGATTCTCTCGTGGGTGCTGGCTGGTGGAGTCTTGCCCACATGCTAAGGAGTTTAAGTGATCAGCATCTTTGGGGTCAGGAAGAATTTTCCTCCAGGGCAGCCCGAATTGGCAGAGCCTGGAGGTTTCTCGCCTTCCTCTGCAGCATGGGGCACTGGTCACTTGCTAGAGGATTCTCTGCAGCTTGAGTCTTCAAGCACAATTTGAGAGTTCAGTAAGTCAGACATGAGTTGGGGTTTGCTATAAGTGGATGGGTGAGATTGTGTGGCCTGCGTTGTGAAGGACGTGGGACTAGATGATCATTATGGTCCCTTCTGGCCTTCAGTCTATGAGCCCATGAGACCATGGGAGGTGGGAGGAGCTGTGAGGCCGTGGGTGTGTGCGGTGCAGGGCATTTGGAGTGTGGGTGCTTCTGGGGGCCGGTGGGTTGATTGCCTGGGCTGCTGCTGCTGCTGCCCCAGCCGGGTCTGTATGGGAGAGATCTGCATTAGGCCCCTTTGTGCCCAGCTCTGGGGGCAGGGAGGTTCGGACTCTCCCAGGAGGAGAAGGGGATTGGCAGAGACCCAGCCTGGGAGTGCAGGAGGAAGGGGGTGGGGTGGAGGGAGACATGTCGGGTGGGGTGGGGTGTGTGAAATGTTGGTCCAGGAAAACTGGAGTCACTCCCAGGACATCGTGTGCAGGGAGGCTTGCACAGGGAGCAGGAGAGCCCCAGCCACAGAGAGGGCCCCAGAGGATATGCAGGGGTGGGGAGGAGATGGCAGAGGGACACCTGCATCTCCACTTAGACCCCCAGAGGCAGGAGAGGAAATGAGGGGAGAAGGGGAGGGAGGATCCAGCCCTATAGACCTGTAGGGGCAGGGAGATATTGGGGCAGGGAGGTTTGTAGAGACCCAGCCCGGGTGCAGGGAGCAATGGGGCGGTTTGGAAGGAACTGGGAGGAGAAGAGACACATGGCTGGACAGGGAAACTGACTCACTCTGAATACATGCAGAGCAGGGCAGGAGCGGAGGAAGATCAAGCTGGTCCCAGAGGAGTAATTTCAGGGGGTCTGATTCCTCCAGCCAGGGCTCCCCCTCTGGGCTGAGGAGCCCATGGGAGTGGGGCGGAGTGCAGGGGGCTCTGTGTGTGTGTGTGTGTGTTTGTGCCATCAGGCTGGGAGCTGCCTGGGCAGAGGGCTGGAACCAGGGGCAGCTCAGGCACCAGCACACCAAGCCGCGTGGTTAGGGTGACAACGAAGCTGCAGGGGGCGCTCTGCTGTTCGCTCTCTGCGAGGGCAGCAGGCACCCCAGCCCCTCCCCACTGCACCTCCCAGGCTGGGGAGAACCCAGGAGTCCTGGCTCCCAGCTCATGCCCCTCCCCACTCTACCCTCACCCCCTCCCAGGCTGGGGAGAACCCAGAGTCCTGGCTCCCAGCCCTGCACCACCTCCCCACTCCACCCCCCCTCCCAGAGCTGAGGGGGAGAACCCAGGAGTCCTGGCTCCCAGCCCTGCCCCTCCTACTCCACCCCTCCCAGGCTGGGGAGAACCCAGGAGTCTGGCTCCCAGCCTGCCCCTCCCCACTCTACCCACACTCCCAGGGCTGGGGAGAGGCCAGGAGTCCTGGCTCCCAGCCCTGCCCCTCCCCTCTGCCCCTCCCGGAGCTGGGGGAGAACCAGGAGTCCTGGCTCCCAGCCTGCCCACTCCCCTCTGCCCCACACTCCCAGGCTGGGAGGAGAACCCAGGAGTCCTGGCTCCCCATATTTCCATATGGCTCCATCCATGCCCAGTGTGAGACAGGGAAGGCCAAGGGAGCAGGCGGGGCAGGGCCAGGCGAGACCCGGGACACGCGAGTTCGCGTCAGGAGCCGGAGGGCAGGAGCTCTCTGGGGCGGGGCTGAGGAGTTGTGAGGGAGGTGTCAGGTTGACCCAGGGACCCGCCCTTCCTGGGCTCGAGAGGCGGAGGTGCCCGGGGCAGGCTGGGAGTTGTAGTTCCTGGCTGCGTCTCACTTGCAGGCGGAGTGCGCCGGTTGCTCGGACAGCGCGCTCCCTCCCGGTGCACTCTGGGGCGTGGTTCTCTGTCTCTCTCACGCGGCCTCTATTGCAGGAGGCATGCTCGTCCCTTCGCGCGCCCCTCCCGCTCCTGATTGGCGGAGAAGGCGCGGGACAGAGACTCGGCCCAGCAGAGGAGGCAGTTCCCTCGCCCGAGGCTCCCCCTCCCCCTTTGGCCGCGCTGCGGCCGTTGGGATCCGTGGGATCCAGGCGGAGAGCTCGGGGCAGAGGCAGAATTCGGTCCCGGGGCGCCGGCGGCCAGTGCCGCTGCGGCGGTAACTCGCCAGCGGGGATCCTTCCGCCCGGGCGGAGAAGGCTCCTGGGCCCAGCCCGCAAGGGTTTCCAGGCCCCGGGGCAGTGAGACCCTGCTCCAGGGGCCCGAAAACTCAGTGGGGGCCTGTGGGTCCAGGGGCAAACTGCCTCCTGCCCCCCGGGCACCCTGCCCCACATACCCCCCAGTCACTCATCACGCTGAGCTAGTTCTTCAGGGGCCCACTGCCCATCCAGGAGCCCCGTGGGCCTGTGGCCGGGAAGTGAGAGCTCCCCCTTGGGCTGGGCTGGGGGTGGGTGTGACTCTTTTCCTGCCTTGTGTGTGCTGGGCTCACAAGGCTGTTTGCTCCTCGGGGTGGGGGTGGTTTAGCCACAGGTGGCGTGGTTTAGTAGCCGGTGGATGCGGGGTGTCTGGAATGGGGCGTGTGTGTTCCCATCGTGCCTTCCTCTGCCTGCAGAGCTGAGCACAGACAGGCCTGAGGGCAGAGCAGGAGCTCTGGGAAGGAGAAGAGCAATATGAAGATGGAGTCTAAGACGAGGCCAGGTGACTTCTGTGGAGGAGACATTGCTGGACAGCGCCAAGGATTGGGGAGACAACCAGGTGTGAGCCCAGGCTGCAGATTTCTAATTGTAGCTGTGATGGCAGAATGGGAGGAGGGTTGAAGCCAGGCCACTGGGGTGTGGGAGTAGTGAGAAGAGGGCCTCGCCACCGTTGCTTTTTCTTTTGTGTTGTGTTTCATACCAGAGAAAATAAATCGCGGGACGAGTCAGCTGAGGTGAGATGGAAAGTGGCGAGAGCAGTATTGCGTGAATCCTGTTGATGCCAGGCAAGACCTGCCCAGCTGGGATCAGAGTAGCTGTCTCTGTCGGTGAGATATGTATCTGGTTTGGGAAGGGGCTCTGGTCACAGTCCTCCTGGCTCCAGGCAGGGACTTCCTGTTACCTGGGTGTAGGTTTCAGACTAGCTGTGGCTTCAAGGGAGATGATGTTGCCATTTGCGAGGCTGATCATCTCTGGCCAGGGTGGTGTGCTCCCTAGCAGAGAGTTGGATCCATGAGGTGACTCCCTGTTCTGAGTTTCTTTCTTCCTCGAGGTTTCTCTATGTTGGCCAACTTACACTCAAACTCTCTCTCTCCTTTCATGGACACCTGTCATGTTCAGTTGCCTGCATCCTCTTCCTCTGCTCCCCCTCCCAGTCTCCTATGGGGCTCAGCTGGATCCATCTGCCCCCGGGCAAGGTCTCTGCCATATTGGAAAGGATGTGTCCTGCCTGCCAGGATAAGGGGTTGCTCTTCAACCCTCTATCTTCAGGAGACCTCATTGGTGTAACTGGGTCACAGCATGAGTGGCCAGTCATGTCTTTAGGGCTGTGGGGTCTGAGACTGAGAGGGGTGGGCTCGTGGTCATGGCTTTGGGCACAGGAGAAGTGGGGCTGGGATTAGAGATTCCCAGAACCCTCCTTATCACCCGCTAGCTCCATTACTGCATCACCCAAAGCCTCACTCCAGGGTCCACTATGCCTCCTTGTGCTGGGCACTGCAGGGACAATCAGAGGGACAACCCAGGATGCATGAGGAAATAGATGAGTGTGTGAGGCAGATGGGTGAAGGGGGTGTGTGGCATACATTGGGGACGGATGGGGTTGAGAGTTGGACGGACAGCGGGACAGATGGAAGCTGCAGGGACGGATGAGTGACGTCACAGGCTGGACTTGTGATGGGTTCAGCTCATGGCCGCTGGCCCTATCATCTCCTGCCCCCCATCTGCCCGTCTGGCTCTGCCCTGTCTCTCATAGGCAGCACTCAGCAGAGTCTGGCCCTGTCGTTACACTGGTGCCTACATCCAGTGTACACCTGTGTGTTATGTGCTCCTGGAGAGCTCAGGCGAGGACAAGCATGCGGCTCACGGCTGCTGAACCAGCTACTCCAAAACTGCCACAGATCTCCCCCTCCTTGGGCAGCAAGACCCTGGCTGGGGTTCCCTGTCCCCTCCTCGCTGCCAGCGCATCCTGCTCAGCACAGAGACCGAGGTCACCTGCCTCCGCCCAGCCTCTAGCTGGAGCTGCTCCAGCCCCAGTGCTGGTATCAGCCTGGCGGAGTTAGTGCGATGTCCTAGCGAGTCGTTCTTTCTCCCGGTAGATGACGATTTTCCCCACTGCAGTTGGTTGCTCTTTCTCTGCTTCCCATAGCCCTCCCAGTGATAGTGACCCCTGCTGGCCAGGCACGAGAGTGTCCTGCCAGGGGCCTCCTTGTGGAGCAGTGACTCCTGGTGGTGAGGGCAGCAATGCCTGGCATATCCCCTAGCATTGCTGCAGCGACCCCTGCTGGCCTGAGGACAGTTGCCTATGTGACCCCACCATTGCCATTGTGCCTGTGAGCGCTGGTGGGTAGGTGAGGCAGCGCCCTGTGTGTATATGAGCCATTGGGGCAGTGCCCTCTGCATATCCCTCTCATCTCGGTGACTCGTGTTGTCCCAGTGGGGCAGTCCTGTGTTTAGTCCCCCAACCCCTGCCTTGGGCCAGTGACCACTGGTAGCCAGAGGAATCAGTGCCTGAGGTGTGTTTTCACCTCCCAAGGTGGCAGGGTGCCTGGGTCGCCGTGTCAGGCAGTGCCCTCAGTATCTTCCAACCCCTTTGTGGCAGTGAGCCCTGCTCCCTGAGTGTGATGTTTGTCACTCCCCACTAGGGATGTGCACTGGTGGCCAAGTATGGCAGTGCCCTGTGTGTAGCCCCCTCTCTGCCCCTGCCCCAGGGTGACCCAGATAGAAAGTGTGAAGAATCGGGACAGGGTGGAGGTAATAGGCACCTGCATGAAAAAGCCCCAAATATTGGGACTGTCCTATAAAGTTGGGACATCTGGTCACCTATCCTTCTACCCTGGGCCAGGTATGGCAGGCACTGATCCTGGCATCTCTGTGAGGCAATACCCTCTGTATATCCCCAATTGGGGCAGTGACCCCTGTTGGTCAGGTGGGGCAGTGCCCTGTGTGTTTGTCCCCTATTTAGGTAGTGACCCCTGGTTGCTAAAGTGAGGCAGTGGCCTTTGATTTCCCCTCTTCTCTCCCAGCCCCCTCTCTCTCTCTGGGTAGGGGCCCCAGTTGGGGCACTACCGATGTGTATCTCTACTAATTGGAGCAGTGACCTCCCTGTGGTGCCCTGGTGTGGCAGTGCCCTATTGATATCTCCTCTCCTCTCTCCCCACACCATTGTGGTAGTGGCCACTTCAGTCAGTGGCCTGTTTATCATCCCCCCTGCCCCAAACCACCACCATTGCAGCAGTGGCCCCTGGTGGCGCCATGTGCGGCAGTGCCACACCATGTATCCCCACAACCATTGCAGTGACCCCAGGTGCCCAGTTTGAGTAGTAGCCTGTGTGTACCTCATCTCTTGGGGCAGTAACGTGTGCCAGAGCCACGTGAGGAGCAGTGGCCTGTATGTACCATCTCCTCTGGAGCAGTGACCACTGGTGTCTTGGTGCTAAGATGCAGCCACCTCTGGGGTACATGGTGGGGGCTGTTTACAGGACAATGGGACAGAGCCCCCCCCGTTCCAGGAAGCAGAGGGTGTCTGGTGTTCAGGGCAGAGCGTTCCACCCTTCCTGTTGAACTGCGATGCTCTGACTGCCTTTCCCTGCATGAAGAGGACCCTGTATGTGGCTCCCAAAGCTGGTCCAGTAACAGAGTATCCCCTCACCTGCCTTGTCTCCCTGGTAATTCTGTGCCAGTGTCCAACTTCCCTTCGCTGTTGGTCCTCCAAACCTCCTCAAAACAACCCCAGTCTCTTAAGATGCCAAACCTCCCCTGGGCCCAACCCGGGGAGGCACCCCACCTGAAAACCCTATGGCACCATGGGGTGGTAGCAGTATCCACTGCCTCCATCTCCCACCAGCCAGGACAGGCCCCACAGCACCATGGGAGTGGTCGTGTCTCCTGCTTCCATTTCCTGACAGCCGCTGCCAGGCAGGGCCCCGAACTTCCCGTTTCTGGTGCAGTCCGGAAGCAGATGCTGCCATGAGGCGATGCTGGGAAGAGGTGGTGCTGGTGTCAGGAGAAAGCAGGAGGAGGGAGGTGGGGTCTGTGCTACTGTCCCACCCTAATCCCTGCTCCCCCTCTGGCACCCAACCTGAGCTCTGCACCCCTAACCCTGTGCCCCTCCAGTTCCCCCCTAACCCCTGCCTCCTCCCGCACCACGTAATCCTGCACTGTGCTTTGCCCTTTTCCCCCTAACACCCTGCACCCCCTCCTGTGCCCACTTGCGCCAGGAAGCTGACCTGGATGCTGGAGGTAGCTGGCATTGCTATGCTCGCTCCCCACGCCCGCCCCTGAACACTGCTCCTCCGCGCACATCGCTGGGGCTGTGAGAGAGGGCACGGAAGGTGTGGAGAGCAGTATCCGCTCATCACCGCTATCCTCCCCCTTCTCTTCCCCTCCCTCCCCCCCATGCTCCTATGCCGGGAGGGCAGGGAAGAAAATCTGGGCACCACCCCAAGCAGCACTCCCCTGCCAGCCGGGAGCAGTTTCTGACTTTACCACCAACCTTTTACACCTCTCTGCTGCCGTGCAGCACCGCCCTTGACCATGGTAGCCCTGGGCCAGTTCCTGAGGTGGCACCACCCCAAAGGCTGGCCCTGGCTATGGGCTTCAGAGGAGTGAGGCAGACCAGGCGGCCATGGGAGAGGTCCCAGCCCCTGTTCTCCTCTCGAGCTGCTGGCAATCAGGGCCAGGGACATGCTTCCATGCTGATGACAGGTACTGCTCGATAACGATGCCACCAACCGAAAGATTGATTTTCCCTGTCCCAGTGGATTCGGGTTCTGCCAGTGTCTGCATCAGAGTGTTGCTCTTTGAGGACTTCTGACAACGTTTCACACCTCGTCCCTCTTGGATTTTGGAAGGCTCTTCCAGATTCTTAAACTTTTTGGCGTCGACGCTAGTAGCCTGTCCACTCTAGAAATCTCCACGTTATATATACCTTCTTTCGCGTTTTGTCAAATTTGCAGTGAAAGTGTTCTTAAAGTGAACAGCATGTGCTGGAGTCATCACCCAAGACTGCCATAAAATGAAATATGGCAGAATTGCGGATAGAACCATGGAGCAGGGAGACATACAGTTTCACTTCATCCAAGGTCTTCAGTCACTGAAATTAACACGTTATTTTTTTACTTGAGCATTATCAGCACATGGAAGCATGTCCTCCTGGAATGGTGGTTGAAGTATGAAAGGCATATGGATGTTAGCATATCTGGCACGTTAATACAACTTTGGCACTGGCTACAAGTGCCATGGGAGCCACCAATTTCTCACTTTTAGGTGACGTATATAAGCATAGGCATTATCTCCAGTAAATGTAAACAAACTTGTTTGTCTCAGCGGTCTTCAGACCCGAAATAGGACCCCAGCTGGACTCTAAAAGTTTTACATTGTTTTCTTTTGAGTGCACTTATGCAACAAAAAAAATCTATATATAGTTGCACTTTAATGATAAGGGTGCACTAGTACTTTATATTTTACAGTGTAAATATATATATAGTCAGCACTATGCACTTGTATTCTAGGTTGTAATTGTGTCAGCAACACTGCCCAGTTATTACTCCTTTGCCAGGGATGCAGACATTTCTGTAAGGCACATAAAGCTATTTGGTGTTGGCAAATGCCGAGGAATGTGCATTTATGAGGAGAGGGAATTTCCATCTCTTCCCGGTAGCTGTACATCAGGGCCCCAGTGGCCTAATGGATAAGGCATTGGCTTCTGAAGCCAGGGTGTGGGTTGAAGTCCCATCTGGTGAAAATCTACTTTCTTCCTGTATATTGCAAAGGAAACCTTGGCCTTTATATTAAACAAGGAAGCTGGGAGATGTTGGGCACAAAGTCCTGGATCTTAGAGACAATCACCAAGGGATATTAGAGCTCAGTCTGGTGACCTAATGGATGCAACCACACCTCCCCCATCCCGAGGTGGTCCCATCTGAGACATTCCCACTCCTGCCTGACAGGTGGGCTGTGCGAATGATGGTGGAGGCGGCTTGGGAGAGGAGGTTGCACTAGTGCCTGGGCTGTATCTGCACCAAAGATAAATGGAGGGTCATGCAGCTGTGCCTGAAACTCCACAAGTGCTATGTTCACTCCCAGAACAAGTCAAATCCTACCAAGGATGGTAGATTCCATGTGAGCACACAGTGCCTGTCCACCACACATGCTGCACGCACATCAGCTGCCAAGGGACACAAACTGCACACTGAGGAGACATTCTGGTTTGTTTCAGGTTACTTTATTTCCAAAAGGTACTGAAGTGTAGAAAGTCTCTTCTTTTCCGTGGGCAGAAACACGTGGAAGAATCTCACATCCATAGCTGCCAGGTGACAGTGGCAGGAAGAAATGCACTGCAATGAAATTTAAAAAGTATAAATAATTTTAACAATGAAGTAATTAAATAAAAATAATCAATGGTACGCATACCGGTGGCTTGTTTAGCCAGAGAGTGAAGCAGGGGAGTGTGTGAAAGGCGGGTGGTTAAGTCTGAGGAGCATATTCATAGTTTGTATAAGTTAAATTATAGCAGACCGCTACAAAATATCATTTAGTAGCATCAGTACAGAATATAGAAATCTACAAACAATACAGCCATACACAGTTAAGACAAGTTGTCACTTAATCACCAGAGTTCCCACGGCCAAATAGCTGGAAGTCCCTTCACAGTCACTGCTAAACAAAACAACATTGTGCAGAGCCAAGAGCATTTTCTTTCATGCCGTGGGAGAGCCTGCGGAGCGCAGCAAATCCATCTAGATTCTGTGCTTCTGCTTGGTAGTTACCAAGTGTAGTCAATGAAAGGGTAGGTGGGTGCGCTCCTTTTTTGGACACCCAGCCAGTAGCTATAAAGTACCTCTGAGCCTTGTACACCTGACTAGGTCGAATTTAGCAGCGTTACTGCCGAGCAACCTAGACCCATGCGACAAAGCCCTTTTTTTCAACAAGGAGCTCTTTAAATCATTCTTCTCCACCTCCGACGAGGATTAGCACTAAATCAGCCTTGCTGGAGTCA